>NW_005188971.1:4181-7755 GCF_000239375.1 Pundamilia nyererei
TTTAGCCAAACCTGAAAATGGTTTAGATTGTTGGAGTGTCTTTTGCAAAGGTGACTGTGTTATGAAAAACTGTTTGGAGAAGTGCAGGAAGAGTGGTGAGAATTATTTTTCTGCTGTGAGAAATGAGCCAAAGTGATTAAGAAAAAGTGAAATCATCTCATTTTTAAAGTGAACACAAAGCACTGTCAGATTCTTTTAGTGTTTTCTTAAAAAGACTAAAACTAATAATTAAATATCAAAAATATCAAATAACAGAATAAACTCAGCAATTATTATCCTGGAACAGGACAGTCTGAGGTCCAAATGTTTTAGATCTCAGTAAAATTGTTTGATATTTTTATGTAAACCAAAGAATGAGGATTTAGAAACATTAAAAAAAAACAAAGTTGTGACAGACTGCAGATTCATGAATTTTCACTAATTTGCTCAAAGACTGTCCAGAGCTAACACTGTGTCCAACTCACCAATGCTGAGAGAGCTGAAGAACTCTCTATGTTAAAATATATTTCATTTAAAACACTTCTTAAATAGAGACATAAATGGTAAAAATGTTTATCAAGAACAATTTATTAATGAAAAGCAGGAATAACGTTGATAAACATTTGGATTCATATCTGTATTATTTGTGTGGTAGTTCCTCACTGTGACCCCTGGAGGGCAGTGAACTCTCATCACAATCTACAGTCAACAAGACAAAAACACCACAGAGCAGTTTCTGTTCAAACATTCTGCATTAAAAGTATTTATTATGCTGTAAGCTACGATATGATAATAAAAGAGTTTAATCACAAAGTAAATCAAACAGAGGAAATTCAGACGATGATGTTTCAGGAGCAACTATCACATCACCTGATCTGTAAACAGTGATGACATCACCAAATCAGACAAAGGATTAAAAAACTTCAGTAGCTCTTCTAGCAGGTTTTATCTGAATAATAACATCACATTTGTTCCTGTATTGATGTGATGAGAAGAAATGAGACCTGCTGAGGCCTCTGATACATTTATCAGCTATAGTAGGATAATGGCTCAAATGTGCAGCTCCAACATGATTTGGTTTCAATATATTTATATTTAATGATTTCAATTAATTTCATTTGAACTTTTTTAAGTTTCATTCATCTTTTGCTTTCAAATTCACACTGATGTGTTCAGCCTAAAGCTCTTTCAAACACCCTCTGAGCATCTTCAGCGAGCTTATCAAGGATCAAATTCAGAATTTTGTAAGTTGTGGTGAAAGAGAGACCCATTGCTATTGGGATTCCAATAAATGGAATCCATCTGCATACTTCCTCTGCTGCAATTAATGCAGCTACAGCCCCAAGTTGGACTATCACCTTCAAGAGGAGCCCCGTAGTTATTTCTGCTGCAGCCAGTGGTGACATGATGACAGCACGCAGATCAGCATATGGCACACCTGTTCTGGCAGAAAGTCTCTTCAGAGATGGGATATCGAGACCAAAAGCAAAAACATAATGTGTGACAGCACCAACCAGCACAGCAGCATCAACAGCAATAGAAAGACCAGGAACTGGAACAGCTGCTCCAGCTGCAGACAGAGTAGCCCAGTATTTTACTTTGGATTTCAGTGCTTGTTTCTTCTTCCTGATGATCTCTGGGTTGATGTTGGGCATGGCACACAGCAGAGCATCTCTCTTGTGTCCAGGAAGGTCTCTGTCTAAGGTCTGCTGTAAGAGAGGTAAGTCGTACAGGTAGAGCTCAAAGCTGGACACCAGGAAGACCTGTGGAGACTCGATGCCCAAATCTCTGAGTCCTGTGTCACAGAAGAAACACACAGTGTGAAGATTAAGTATGAAATAATAAATGATCTAAAACTAGGCTTTTCCATTCAGGGGATTCATTGACTCCTCTGACTCTACAGAGTTATAAAGGATTATAGTTTAGTTGTGTAGGTCAAAGCATATTATTTTTGGGTTACTTACACTGCATTAGCTATTTAATTTCCACTTGTTGTTTATTATTATTATTATTATTTTATGTGTAAAAGCCATTTTCATAGAATAATCTTGGATCCTATCTGCTGCTGTTTGTCATGGGAATGATTAGAGTGTTTTTTTATGTAAGATTAATATGAAGAGAAACTGCAGCCCAGAGAGTCTGAACAATACCAAACAAACACTGAGTTAGAGATTAACAGCAGCAGGCAGCTGTTCTTCAAGAAACATCAAACAACTAAAGTATAATTTCTGTTGATGGAGACAAAAACTGGAGATAAAACTGATTATATGTTTATACATTGTTGACCCAATAAATGAATTTGATTGGATTGATAATTTTATCTTGTCAGTCAAAAATGAACAAATAAATTAAAAATCTGTTCTCATCCAAAATTTGGCTATCAGACTGAAAGAGGCAGTAGCAGTTTAATGAGTGATCAGTGTAATAAAGTTCAGCTGTCCAATAAAAGCCTGACCTCTCCAGCAGCTGCAGGAGGACAGATCTAAATAACACTTGAAACATCAAATAAAGTTCATACAGCTTCTCTCAGTGATTACTGATAATCAAATTAATTTGTAATTTTTCTGAGTATGCGATGATGCAAACAACAGAAAATAAAGTTTATTCCATTCACACACAGCCACAAAGTGAAAATTTTTAAAGAACACATCCAGAAATTAATCTCACACTGGGATAAATGATCACTGAACACTCACCTTTAACACAGTCCTCTCTGATTTTTGTCAGAGTCCTCTCTGCACTGAAGTTTCTCTTTCTTCTCTCAGCATTTATATCGTTGTCAATCTTTGATCGAACAAAGTAGAACTTTTTCTTCATCCTCTGAATCTCCTGAGCGAGTTTCACATCATTTTCCGTGAAGCGAGTGGCTGAGATGATGATGAACAAGTCAAACTTCTCAAATCCAACAAGCTCCAAGTACTTATCAGCTGGAAACTTGGTGCTGCCGATTCCAGGAAGATCCCATAAAGTAACATTGGGATAGTTTGGATGGGGGTACGGTGTGACCTCTATGGTGGTTTCTGTAACACCAGTAGGAGCAGCTCCCTCGTCATCATCGGACAGCCCTCTGAGGGCATTAACAAAGGTGGATTTACCAGCCCCAGATTCTCCTGTGATGGCAATATTTAGTGTGATGTTTTTCTCCTTCATCATTAACTCAGTGATCTTTGCAGCAGCTGCTGGTTGGTTATTCTTCAGCACAGCTTCATTAATTTCTTCTTTAACTAATGCAAATCCAAATTGGTCGTCTGTGCTTGTACTGAAATACTGAAACAGCAAAAGAGGACAAAATTTACTTTTGTGATTTGGGAGGCATGAAATGTAACTATCACAATCTAACATTATACACACAACTGGCCTAAAATGCAACATTTAAATAATTACACAAAAAAATAAAATACCTTAAATATAAGATGGAGCCAAATTATGGAGAGTCATAATTAATTTCTTAATATTTATTTTTTTTCTGTCTCAGAGGACTGAAATATTTTCATTGGATTGAAATGGGCTTAAAATAAATCTGTGGTTGACATTTTCATCTCTGAATTGAAAAGTTAAAAACAAAATGTTTGCTAGGCTGGAAAGAAAATGATCC
>NW_005188971.1:7934-10007 GCF_000239375.1 Pundamilia nyererei
AGCAGCAGCCAGGTACTGCTAACTGATCAACAGGACAATGATCCTAAACACAGCAGCAATACAATCTTACCTTGAAAGCTTCTTTCTTCTTGCTGATGATCTCCAGGTTGAAACTGGGTGTAGCAAACAGCAGAGCATCTCTCTTGAGTTCAGGAAGTTCTCTCTCTAAGGTCTCATGTAAGAGAGAGAAGTCGTACAGGTGGAGCTCAAAGCTGGACACCAGGAAGACCTGTGGCGACTTGATGCCCAGTCCTCTGACTCCTGTGTCACAGAAGGAAAACATGATGTGACGATCATAAATATATAATATAAAATGCTAGCTGTTCTTAATATTAGTTACAGAGAATTATCAGTTGATTCAGCTTCAGTTTCCTGCAACCCTGTGGAATAGCATTGTGAGTTTCAGGTTATTGTTTAGTCATTGTTTCCAACAGGTGTTTTCTCTCTTTCTCTCTCTCTCTCTCTCTCTCTCTCTGTATGCCAAGAGTGAATGAGACATCGATTTTTTATATACCGGTATATATATAAATATTTTTTCCCCCCATTTTATCAGGTTTATTTGTAAAACTCATAGTTTTAGTTTTTATTAAACGTAAAAATTTCTCTTTTGAAATTGCAATCTGGTGGTATCCTATACCTGAGTCAAAAAAACATATCCAATAATCATTTCATACATTAATTGGCAGTATGAAGAACTCAGATGATCATGTCCCAACAGGTTTATTTTGTTCATAACCAAAGGTAATGAATCTCAGAACAATTATGCATAGTTAGTTGTAATAAAACATTGATTTTTTTGTGCTTTTTTTAAAAAATCCTCGTGTTTTGCTAAGAAACTATGAGATGGAGGGGCATGGAGATTGTTTTTGGATTCTTAAAAAAAACCCATAACATATAACAAAAATATCCCATGCAGCTGATTTTTTTTCAGACTTATGTTATTTTGCACCTGAATGAGGTCACTCACCTTGAATGCAGTCTTCTCTGATTGTTGTCAGAGTCCTCTCTTCACTGAAGTCTCTCTTTCTTCTCTCAGCATTTATATCGTTGTCAATCTTTGAGCGAACAAAATAGAACTTTTTCTTCATCCTCTGAATCTCCTGAGCGAGTTTCACATCATTCTCTTTGAACCGAGCAGCTGAGATGATGATGAAGAAGTCAAACTTCTCAAATCCAACAAGCTCCAGGTATTTATCAGCTGTAAACTTGGTGGTGCCGATTCCAGGAAGATCCCATAAAGTAACATTACGATACTCTGGATGGGGGTACGGTGTGACCTCTGAGGTGGTTTCTACAATGCCGGTCGGAGCGGCTCCCTCATCTTCGTCACTGATGCCTCTGAAGGCATTTACAAAGGTGGATTTGCCAGAACCAGATTCTCCAGTGATGGCGATATTTAGTGTGATGTCGTCCATCCCCAGTGGCTCCTTGACTATTCCAGCAGCTAATGGTTTGTGATGGAGTTGTAGAGCTTTAATTTCTATTGTAACTGATTTACAGTCAGTTTGAACAGCCACCCTGATCCTCGATAACTGCAGTAAGAGATATGTAGAAAGTTATTACACAATTGGAAAAATAATAATACCTATTTTTTTTATTTCAGTTAACATACAAAACTGTATGATGTTAAGGGCATTTCAGTGTATTGAAATGGCCTTAATACATTTCCATACACTGAAAATTTAAAGTTCTTAACATTTTAGCTCTTGAAATTTCCCTGCAGGTCGACTGCCATAATACCCGAGGAGCTATGAAGACAACAAAGGAGTGTCACTGCTGGAGCTGTTCCAGTGATCACAGGTAATGTGAGGTCTTTGGACAATAAGATCGAGGAGCTTACTGAGCTGATTAATCCCTAGCGGGAGCACAGAGGTTACATTCCCAGTAATTAACTGTAGGAGTTGTTCAATCAAATAAATATACCTAAATCAGATGGGAATAATATAGCAGTGTTCGCTTTTTAAACAAAGTCTTGTTACAGCTACACAAGGCAGGATTCATATATTTCCAAATTCCTTTGGAAAGATAAACCCCCGCGTATCAGCTTAAAAATGCTACAAAGAACCAAGGATA
>NW_005188972.1:0-9988 GCF_000239375.1 Pundamilia nyererei
ATCTATATCTCAATCAGGAAAAAGCACTTTGTAGCTTATCTGTCCAGCAGAAAAAGGGTTCATTCAAAATATAGTAATTACTGGATGTAACTTCAGTTCTATGCATCTACTATGCTGATACTGGTAAGTGTTTAAGTTAATAGTCAGATTCTCTTTTATAGAGTTCCTTATAACTCTTCCTTTTGGGGGCTTCTTCACTCACTCACCTCTTTTCACCCTCTGTGTTTGTACATCACTTTAATTATTACTTATTATTCATCTCTGTTTCTCTCAGCAGCTGGCTGCCACTCCCTGAGCCTGATACTGTTGGAGCTTCCTTCCTGATAAAAGGAAGATTTTCCTTCCTACTGTCTTCAAAGTGCTTTTGGTCATAGGGGACTGTCTGATTGTTGTGGTTTTCTCTGCATCATTGTATGGTCTTTACTAGGGATTGGTATCAAGAGTAATTAAATTCCTTAAAATAGTCCGTTTTGCCTT
This sequence comes from Pundamilia nyererei, assembly GCF_000239375.1. Taxonomy (NCBI): domain Eukaryota; kingdom Metazoa; phylum Chordata; class Actinopteri; order Cichliformes; family Cichlidae; genus Pundamilia; species Pundamilia nyererei. The sequence continues at coordinate 478 of NW_005188972.1, forward strand.
TGTCTATGGGTCACACTTATTGTTTGCACTTGCTGAAATCAACTGATTTTGGTACCTGTGTCAGAGAAGGAAAATAGTGGCACAGTCTACAGCATGGATATAGGCATTTTATTTATATTCTATTCTATACACAAAAAGACCAGAGCGCGATGCTAAAGTGCAAATTGCATGCAGGACAGAAACAACAGCATTATGCTGGTAGCACAACTTTGGCTCTTTGCAAGCACTTGCACAGACAGCATGCTAATGCTAAGCTAGCCAAGAACCCAGGGTAAAAACTGAGTGAATGCTCACACCAGCCCGGCAGCCAGACCCTAAACTTCAACAGGTAACAAACCGATGAGCAGCCAGGCTTTGTTTCTACCTGTTCATTGTTCTACAGTAGAATCACCATGGCGATCGATTTAAAGTCTCTTTGCGATGGTTTTCATCTTTGCTTTGTGCCGTCGCCTTTGTGTTCATACCTAAATACTAAGTGAAAGATCCTGTGTGTCCTGATTAGGATAGGGATTTGTGTTGGTGCATGGGACTGTAGCCTATAGGCTTATATTGTTAAATTGTAATGATGAGACAATGTGTTTAAAGTCATTTTATAGAGAAACGGGAAAATAATAAAATGAGTAGTAAAACAAATTAGTTTTTCCCCTTGGGAGTAGTTAAGTAAAGTACTGCATTACTTTTAAGAAAAGTGTGTAATACATTACTTTTTTGAATAACGACCCCAAAAAGGCATTTCCAAAAAAATGCCTGCCTTTCCATGCTTCAAGACATTTGTTTTCTCTTTACAAACCTTGACCAAGAATGAAGAGGCGGACAGTCATGTTGACAAAGACCCAGGAGTATCCCAGGAACTGCACGAGGTTGTACATGAACAAGTAGCTTTTCTTCAGACCCAGGTATGCTGTGGAAACAAGAGAGAAAATGACTAAAATCAACTAATCTGCAGAATTTAATCTAAAGGACAGCAAACACAGGTGATATAGGATATCTGAGTTTCAGGTTGTTTGAAGGTGAAGAACTCTGTGAAACTCACGGTCATTACGAACTCTTGACTCCACACTTATCTTGTTTAGCTTCTCCTCCTAAAAGAACAACAAATGAATTAATATTAGTCACATTTCTCATCAGTTCCAAAGCAGCTAGGTGATGAATTTAGTAAGTTGAAAAGAAATTTATTTATTATTTATTGGGAATGCAAAAAGTTATTGTGGCTCAGTAATTGATAGCTGTAGTACATGTTGATGGTGTGAATGTCCCAGAGAGTTCAAAACACGACTCCCTTAATTATAAAACACTTTTACAGATAAACACATTTCACTGGATAATCATATAAAATTTTAGCAGCATGTCCAGAACAACTGATTTAGTCTTTCAGCAGTCTTAATAGCCAAGTAGGAAGGAGCATTGACATGAAGTTTACGTTCAAATTACACATGTGCAAAGCTGAACCTTGCCAGATCACAATAAGTTATGTAATATTATGTGAGTTGGCTCTTGCATGACTAACTTTGAAAAGGACCTGCCATAAAATGTAAAATGTCCCCCAAACAAAAATATTTTAATCCCCAAAACCTGTTTGCAAATACAAAGACTACATTTTCTAGTCCTTTGACTTCCCATCAGACACAGTGTTCATGTTAGCAACCAAAAGTCTTTTCTGTGGTACACATTTTACTCTCAGTCCTCAGGGTGAGTGGAATCATTGTCGTTTTGCCTTAGCCTGAAGCTCCATCTCAGCGTCCGACTCATCCAGCCATCGGTCGAAGTCTGGGGCCAGAAACAGAGGCTTTTTCTCCTGCAGCGTCAGCCGGTCCCACCAGCGCTCCTCCTTCTTCTTGATTTTGATGTCAACCTGACGCTCAGTGGATTTGTGCTTGATCTGGAAACAGAGTATTAAATCAAGCCTAAATAACATGACATTTTGTTTAACCTGTGTGTGTGTTGAAATAAAACCTACAGCTATTTGTTGGAAATTAAGTCAGTTTTTCAGTTAGTGTCCATGTCAAATTCACTCACACTAAAACTGGAGAATGACAGGAACATTATTAGCACAATGTCATAACCTTAGCAGGAAAAAACACCCCAATCAATTCTTGAAAACTTTCAAAAATGAGACAGCAGTACCTCGGGTCTAACAGGTTCCAGGAACTCCAACTTGAACTCGTATTCATTATCTCCCTTAGCTCCATGACCCTGTGCTGTGGTACAAGGTTTTTTTAAACAGTAAAGTAAGCAAAGTGAGTACAAATTTTATTTGTAGAGAACCTTTAACTAAAAAAATGCTAAAGCATAAAGACAAAACTGTCTAAGTATATTGTGGTTATGCATCATTCTGTAGTTCATTCTTATTTAATCTTCATTTTCTTGTTCTTAAATGCACAAAAATGAAGTACCAACCTCTGAACTGAAGTGTGTTGTGTTCTTGCAGGTTGATATTGACATTCTGAAAAACACAAAAGCCGCCATCACAACCCGAAAGTGGACAAACCATTGAGGTAGAAATAATACATTAGGTTCGGTGATATTCTCTGTTGAAAGAAAAAAGAATCCTCATATAGCCCACAACACAAATTTATAACAATACTTCAAATACTTCGCTCATACTACGATATTATTGTAATTTTTAACATTCTGTGATGCAAAAGTATTGCAAAACATTAACGTCATCATTTTTTTCAAACTTCAAATGATGTCCTCAAAGTTAAAACTTTGTCAATATCTGTTTTCAGTTCTTGTCACTAAAACATTCCATAAATGTTTCCATTAGATGGAGTCAGTCTGATGTTAGTGTGTGATTTAATGGGGTCCAGATGGTAAATACACGCAGTCTGTTTCAGAAATTAAATGTGATAGATCAGTGAAAACCACATATCTGTTGACTCATTCAGACTGACGAAAACATGCTGGCAGTTGATCTGCATTTACAAATCAGCCAAATAAATGTTTGCAAACCTTTGACGATCGATCTGAGGCTACGTTCACACTGCAGGTCTTAATGCTTAATTCCGATTTTTTGATCAAATCCGATTTTTTTGTCTGCTCGTTCACACTACAAATAAAATGCGACAGCAAACGCGCTCTAGTGTGAACGCTCAAAGCGGCCCGCTTGCGCAAAAGAAGATGTCACACACAACGCGCTCTGTTTAGACCCAGAGCAAACAATATTGTTTGACCGATGGCCCTTAATATAAAGACTTCGGACTTCACGTTTCCCAATTTTTGCTTTAAGTTATTTTGTTATTTACATAATAATGTAGATAACCTAATAATTATCCTTATTGCTGTTTTAGAGAGGAGCGGTGCTTCAAAGGATAGTTGCAGATTTCTGTCAGAATCTGCAGATTATGCAGTACAAATAAAATGTTAACGTTTCTCCAACGTTGTCTTCCCAGCAGTTTCACTGGATGGCCAGGAAGCTTTCGCGATGTCTTATCGGGGCTTCTCCGGCGCTGATAATTGGAATCTGTCTTGTGTCAGTGACGTAAAAGACAGATTTAATGCGACTTGACCGTCGCTTTCTGAAACATCGGATATGTATCGGATTCAGTACCACATACAAAAGTGACCCAGATCGGATTTGAAAATATCGGATTTGTGCCGTTCACACTGTCACACCATGATCGGATATGGGTCTCATAGGGTAAAAAAAAAAAATCGGATTTGATGCGCTTTCACCTGCAGTGTGAACGTAGCCTGAGAGTGACTGGAGTTAGTCCTAGTCAGGCTGCAACTCTTTTCAGAAAGGTTGCCTCCTGTCAATTACCTTGCGACCAAAAGTGATTGTCAGTGTGCAACACATTCAATCTCTGGGTAACCATTTAGTCACCACAAACTGCACGGGAGGTAGCTTGGTCAAGCTAAGTATATCCAGTGTTGGGTGCTTTTTCTGCCGAGTCAATTTGCTTGGCTAACATTATTTCGGCATTTTTCTGCATTTTCCTTCAGCCCTGGAAAAGACCAGACTTTTCTACCTCCACTGACTCTTACTGAAGATCAAATATTCAAACTACAGGTTTGTTTTAAGGACGAGCAACATCAGACTTTCACAATACAGTCAGATGAGGTTATGATGAAGAGCTAAACATAGCAGTACAATACTATACACAAAACTATGTTGCAATATGTTTTTGTTGAAAGTGGTGCAAAGTTGTTGATTCAAGTTTACGGCCACTTTAGAGGTGGTAATGTTGTACTATTGAGTTTTACAGCAGTTATTCTGAGTTGCTTATACTCGTGTGTGTAGGACAGGTGGTATTCTCTGAGACTGTCTGAGTTTCCCTTCATTCATTTCCCTTCATCCTAAGAGCCGAAACAAGATCCAGAACAACCATTAAACATCATGCATCTTTTATAAGACATTTGTGCAGCAGATGGAGGATGAAGTCGAAGAAGCTACTGTTATAAACTCAGCCCATTAGACTGGATCCTTGTTTAGACACACGTGTTTACACTGGACACACACTAAAGTTATTCAGCAAATAATTAAAATATAGGGAGCTGTAAGCAAATGATGAACCAAATAAAGGTATCAGTGATGTCATCCTCTCAGATGGGCCGCTACAGTCAAAAATAGATAGAAAAGCATTTTATCAGTTGTTATACGACTTCCAAGAAACAAACTACGAGAAAGCTTTAAGTTCTTTTAAAAGCCTGGTTTAAAACCTTTTATCTGATTGGCATCTTTTAACTTTACTTATATAGTTTATTCACAATTTGTTATAATGTCTGATTCTTAGGAGGAGCACTGTGAACTGATTTTTGTGTTTTAGACTGTCCAATGAAATCTTACTTTGTAGGTGAGGGGAATTCAAATAGATAACATTATTATTATTTCCTTATCATTCACAGCCATAATCGGTAACAAAGAAATATTAGTTCTCTGAAACTCGGCTTTGTTTAAGCAAACATAGGAGGTGGAAAACTGCAAAGAGAGAAGCTACAAAACAAGGAAGTAACTCTAAAACACCAAATTCAACTGTCACTCTGGAGTCATTTCACTCAGTTATCACTAATGCATTTACCTTCTTTACAGAAAACTTCCTTACATTTTAGACCCCATTAGTGCTGAAGGACCTTGACCTCGAGAAGTATTAATCTTGCTTAAAAAATAATTATGCGCTTTTTTTTCTGAACACAGGAGAAGCGTGTATGAATTCTTCTGATTGTCTGCTTTGTCATGCCAGCTGAAGTAAGTATTATCAGTCAATAAATCCATTTTACAACTGTGACGGTAGCTACGGCATCAGCTAACAGCCAGGCTGGCTAGCTGTGACCGCGACAAAGTCCGCTGTAGTACAGCCACAGCGAAGAAAGCTCCCGTTAAGTAACAGCAACACCCAGACCAGCAAGAAAATAAAAGCAAATTTAAACGGCGAGCCCGTCGGAGTGGAGGTTGAAACATTATATATGGAGTCAATGAGCTGAAAGCTGTCAGGCGGATGTTGGGGACTGTCCTACCTTGACATCGCTCAGTTCCACTCGGAGGTAAATCTCTCCGTGCCGCTGAGCCCAGTAAACATGAGGAGTCAGGATTTGCATGTTCACGATGTTTTGTTCTTTCTGATATCTACATACCTACCCGGCGAAGAATCTTTTTCTCAAACTGATTAACTGAAACCCTCATCTGACAGCCCGGAGGATGGACAGATGATGCAGGATACTTCCGGGGGGAGGTCGCTCTTGGATTTCAAAATAAGAATTTTGAAAGGGCCGCCTTCAGAATTAAAGTCACCCTAAAAAACAACGAATAAATAAGCGGATGAGAATGAATGGGTGGATGGAATGAATGAATAACTCAATGAATCTTTCATACACGTGCCCAGCCAGTGCCACACACAAAGACATTTGGATCTTTCGGTAGTCGTTTCACGTTGCTTTAGGTGTGTTTAACCTAACTTTGAATGATTTTTTAAAGTATTTTATCCAAGCCTTTTGCATTTTATATTACTCTGAATTTTAACCAGCTGAAGAAAAAAAGTGTGACTTTATATAAGCATAAATGCAAACACCCATATAAAGAAGCCAGACTCTTTTACTCCCTGGCAGGAAAGTTGTGCTATAACTGAGACTGTTCCACAAGTGGCCACCCAGAGACTATAACAAGACCGCAAAAGACAGGTGATTAGATTTTCATATTCAACCATTATTAGAGCACTGCTTAAATTTTCCCACATTTCACTTCTTCTAGTTTAAAATGATCCAAACGTGAATAAGAGGGGTGCAGCTCCAGCATATTTCATAATCTGACAATTATTGTTAATCATGATATAACTTTTTTAAATGAACTTAAGGCTGCAGGATGACTCTTTCTGCAACTGTGAACAAGTCTTCCTATACTTCTGCCAATCTGGTGATTCTACTGGCTGGGACCCGGGAGGGAAGAGAGTTCAGCAGTCTCACAGCCTGGTGGATGAAGCTGTTGGTGAGCCTGGTAGTGCGGGAGCGGAGACTTCTGTATCTCTTTCCAGAGGGCAGGAGGCTGAACAGACAGTGCGCGGGGTGGGTTGCATCGTTGACATCGTTGTTATTTATTTATTTATGTTTTTCTGCCTGTTCCGTTTGGTTCTTTTGCCATCAGAATTATTGTCTAAAGGCGAAGAAAGATGCCCAACGGATTTACTTTACCAAATGGACCATCCCAACCTTGCCGTAATGGTCCATTTGTTTCACCTTTTATTGTTTATTTTATTTTATTTTCACTTGCTAAATACGGGACAGACTTGACTAGAGAATAGAAAGGGGAGAAAGAGGGAAAGAAAAACAGCGGGGAAGAGGGACGGGGATAAAGGGCAGAAAACAAAAACCAACAAAATAAGCAGACAAAAAATACAAATATCAATCACCTGGATCACCTGTTGAGAAAGAAAAAAGAGAAAACAAGCAGAAGGAAAAAAAAGAGCAACACAATAAACAACATCACGATGATCTATGGGAATATAACAGTAAATACTAAATATTAAACATTATTGTGCAGCATGTAAGATCGACAGCGCACAGTGTGCTTTGAGGTAGGAGCCAAAAAGGGTGTAGTTTGTGTGTGTGAGCACCCGTGTGTACACCTGTGAGCATGAGCGTGCTTGTTTTTAAAAGGTTCCTTCATGTAATGATCTGCTAGAGGGTGTGGGGAGCCACAGCCCCGCCCTCCAGGGCATGAAGCAGGTATGGAGGAGATCAAAACTCCAGACATCCAGAGGCCCTCAGAACACAAGAGACCAAGGAAGACCAACAGAGGGGCAGCCGCGCCACTGTCCCAGAAAGAGCTGAGGAGAGCCCCAGCTGAGGGGTCACTCATCAGCCGTGGAGCAGAAGTCAGGGGGGGTTGCAGTGACGTGCCCGTGAGCTCCGCCGGCAGCCAGCTGTGCCTGAGTGACCAAGCCCCAGGCCAAGAGGCTGAGGGCACCCCACCCCTGAAGTGGCCCGAGCGAACCCCAAGCTCCAGGCCCCGACAAGCAGCCACCAAGGAGTGAGCCGGTGTGTACCTGGATGCGCACCCCGGACACAAAGAACCACCAACGCACCGATGTCTGAGGGCGTCTGCCACTGGCAGGGGGAGTGGTGGGGGGAGATAGGCCTCCATACCTTGGAGGGCCTGAGATGTCCCTAGAGAGGTGGCGTCTGATACCCAACCTGACATATAGACACAGACATACAGTACAGGCACACACAGATACAAACATCCATTCCCACCTTCATGCTCTCATATGCACTTACTCCACACTCAACCAACGTGGAGACAGACATAAAGAGACACGATCATACTCCCCAAGCGTACTCTACGAACCAGGTCTAGGTACCCTTGCCCCTGGAGGGGGGAACTGCACCCAGACCCAGGTAGTGTTACCCTTTTCCCTTGGGTGGAGAGAAGCAGACTGCCCCGACTCAGCAGCAGCAGGGAGGCAGGGACGGCCAGCTCCTCCTCACAAACCCCCCTCTCCAGCAAGTCGCAGAGAACGGGGGTGTGTGAAGACTCCAAACCGCCCTCCGCCCACTCATATGTAGTGTTGATGTATGTGTGTTCTAAGGTGCATTTAAAACCCAGGAGGGCATGGACCTACCTGCCAGAGAGCAGCAGGTAAGTGCATAGCCCCTCCTGATAGCCCTCAATGTATACGTGTATTTAAAATTGAGAGGTGGGCAACAATGCCAGGGGTGAGGTTGTACACCCTGATGGTCTTTTGGATTCCGTGTATCGTGCCCACCCCCAAGGTCCTATATGTATGTGTTATGAGAGTGTGAGTAATGTGAATGTCTAAGTTGTGGGATAAAATTGAGGCACAGGCAGCTAGATGGGGACAGAGGGGGGAATGCCTCCCCTGCACCCTGGTGGCACACCTTTACCCCAAGGCCCTGCATGTGTGGGTGATTGTGGTGGAGCGGGAAGAGGGAGGCAGCTGGAGATGGGGAGGGTAGGAAGGGAGGGGCAAGTGACCCCTCCCTGGGGCCAGCTCCCCCACTGACCCCAGTAGGCACCCCCATACTCTGCAACCCGCCAGGGAAATGGGGCCCAGGCCCATCCGGACCGGGGCCCAGTTCAGCAGCGCCGCCTGGCCCCACAGAGCCCGGGACAGCCCACCCGACCCCACAGAGAAAACTGCACCCACACCGTCATCCACTCATCTTCCAGACTACACAAGACAATAGACTTCCAGGCTGAGATCTTCCTCCACCTCTCCTATATCTCTCCCTCCTGCAGAGTGAGTTCCTGAAGAGAGGAGACCTCCTGTAAGATGTAATAATGTTCATTAGAAGCTCCTTCACCATCACACTGCCCATTCCCTGCCAGCAGCTTTCAGTCAAAATTTGCAATAAAGCTTTGACGCTGACAGCACTGAAATTATGATATTAATAATGCTGGCCCAGAGGTCTGATCTGAATGGAAGAACTCTAGAAATGGATTAAGGTGGAGGAATGGGAGTAGGGTGGTACATAAGCTGTGTCCCAGACAGAGGGAATCCTTTGAAGGATGTACCCTAGAAAAGCGTGGCCTGTGTAGGACGCGTGAATGGATGCAGACACTGAATTAGGACACAGCTATCAAAACAGAGCAATGGGAGAGACTACTGACATCCTGCAGGTGCATATGTGCAAAATCCATTCCATGAAAACAGCCTCCACACTTCCTACTGTGCTTTGAAACTTATGGCCATTAATAATTTCATATTTTGCTACAGTGGTTACTGATCAACATTTTTAATCACTTCTTTTTATAATGTCCCATGTAAATTACAGCCTCACCCATGCCATGTTATGATGCTAAAATGTGACACTGTGTCAATAGAAAATTGTACTTAGTAGTCAGTATAAACTTTTAATGATATAAGTTTGCATATGATAGAATACTGCATGATGACCTTTTGATGACTTAGACTGTTTTTCACTACAAGACTTGTTCAGTTCTCTTTTATAAGTTTCTTGCCACAGCGATAATAAGAGCTGAACAAGCAGTTTCACTCCCTACCAGGAAGAGGAGAGCTGAACACTCTTATCTTCACTCCCTAATAAAAAGAGGGGC
>NW_005188973.1:0-9975 GCF_000239375.1 Pundamilia nyererei
GGCTACACAAGCCAGGAAGTACCAACGACCGGATTTGGTGTGTGGTAGTAACAGGTAAATGAACATTGTTTTTTAAATTATTTGAACATATATGACTGCTTGTGTATAAATACACAAACAATACACATATGCTTTCAGTTGTGTAATTTTTGTGTATTTATATATATTTATATATAAACATATATAAATAAAACCACTTTTTTAATATTAGTAATTCCTTTTGTGCATAATTTTATATTATTGTTAATAATAAATTAATTAAAGCAACAAAACAACCTGAAGAGTCGTTTTGGAGCCGAAAGAGCCGGATGTTTTTAGTGATCCAAACCGAAAGAGCCAGTTCTCTAAAAAGAGCCGGAAATCCCATCACTAACAGCAATACAATTGGCCTTTCTTTGCAGTCTGCCAGCATATACTGAATTGAGGCCTGTTAGGCCTCAAATCTGCTATCACTGTAAATGTGCTATGAGTAAAATAATCCACTCGTTCTTCTACTTGAAACGTCTAATTTTCGAAATCGCGAATTCATTTCAATTTAAAAAGTAAACCAAAGCACTTGGGATGAGTCCACAGCAACAATCTGTGTTTCGAGTGTTATTGAACCATGCTGCCGCCTCTTAGCCGTGCTTACCCGTTTCCAGATGCGATTTTAAAACAGACCATTCAAGCAACATTAAAACAATCACAGCTTCAGTATAAAGTACCAAACGCACTGACGCTATAACCCGTAAGTCCAGACAGCAATAATGATGATGTTTTCTAACGGTGAGTAGTAAAAAGGGAGGGTAAACAGGAGAGTACTCACCGTGCAGCCGATCTGATCTACCGACCTCAGCAAACTTTCACTTTCGATACCGGAGAGAGGCTGAACGAGGAAGTGCGACAAAGAGAGGAGGGATACACACATGCACACAGGGACTCACAGCTGGAAGTGCACACAGACCCTGGAGACTCGTGATTCCTGGTGAATTTAATACTTATTTTAATACTTAAATGTGTAGCTGTCCTACTTCTGGCTGAGCATTAAAATAAAAGCGGAAGTCCTAAAAACTGCGAGAGCTGTGCCAACAAGGTAAGACATAACATTTCTCTCTTTATTAAATTGGCTGTTAATATCTTCAGTTTACCCATTTAAATAACTACGAAGCCTCCTTCATGTTTAATTTTATCTTCTTTTAAAATATTACATAAAATGATGTGGACGTGTTTACTACCTTGTAATTGTAACCCTCTCAAGGTTATCCACTGCTGTTCAAGCCACTGATTTAATGTTTAATGTATGCAGTACTAATTCTATCCAACAGGGGGCAGTGATGGCGCTATAGTTGTCCTGCGCTGCGTTATGCGGCAAGAAGAAGAGCTGCAGCGGAGCAGATAGCCAGCAAGCTAGAAGAAGAACACACAGAGCGCATCGGGTACCGAAGAGAATAAAAACCTTTCTTCTAAGTGTTAAGGTTTTTATAGTTATAGACTATTAGGATTTGCTTACCGCGCATCCTTTTTTTCCAGTTGTTTTTTACTGTGTTGAGACATAGTGCAAGAGACAGTTGCTGGATACTCGATCGGCGATTGGAAGGCGAATCCAGTGGGGTTTTTTCCAGAGACGTATCGCTCCACCCAGAAGGACGGCGAACGAGGATCTTACTCATCTTTGCAGATAAGCACTGGGCTTATCCACACACACACACACACACACACACACACACACACACACACACACTACCCGGGTAGATTGACAAAGTTTTTTTCTCAGAGCTTTGAATTTATTTTATTATTATTCTTTTTTACTTCAACACCATATTTTACTTTTTCCCCTTTCCTCACCAAACCAGAGTGGTTGGTGGAGGTAGAACTGTGACAAGAGACATAAATGGACTAATATGGAAACTGAACTGACTGATTGAAGGGGGGATTATATTGGGTTTTTGTCTCATAAGTGTGGTTAACATTCTGCATATTATTGAAGTTGCTGATGAGACTGTTATGTGTTGTGTTGTAATAAATGCCATAGAGTGTTCTCTATAAGACAGCATAAGGAAGTGTTCTAGTTTTCTTGTTCCTCTTCTCCTCATTGAAAGTACCTAGAATATCCATGTCCCTAAGTTAATCAATTAAGGGATCGATTACATAATACAAATCTAATAAAAAAGAGAAACGTTAACGTCCTGCAACAAAGTTAAAGGCAGCTGGAACTGAGTGACTCACCTCACCTGACACGAGATTTTTTAATAAGATGTCTTAAGAATGAGAGCTTCTGGATTCAAAACCCTTCACGTTTGAAGTACTCTTTGTATGGGACACACATAAGCTAAAACATTCTTTTAAATGCCATGGTTATTTAACTGAAACTCAGCACACGAGCCTATATCACGGAGTGAAGCAGAAACCATGAACACACTGAATCTTTTCTAGCAGTGTGCAAACTTTCATCTAGGATGGAAGTGGAAAATTCCACCAGTACAACTCCAGCAATATGAGGAATCTTAGAAAACCTGGACTGATGCAAGAAAACATTAACAAACATTCACTGTATTCAATCCAAGAAAGACAATAAGAAGACCATACAGTGACACCAACTACAGATAACATGAATGCATCTTCAAAAGCAAATAAAGTTTATAAAAACAAGTCAAATTGTACTTTTCCACTTCATAAAGGTCTGCTCTTATTCTGGTGCTGTAAATAGCTCGAAATTTGAATTGCTAAAACTTCTCAATAATTAACAGCAAACAACTAATTAAAATCATTTTTTATTTGTTTGGTTGTTTATTGTTAAATAAACATTTGCATGTAAACAAAAAATAAATATGAGACTCCTCTTTTAATTTTACAGCAGTTTGAGCTTGTAGGCTGTAAATCTCTAGTTTTTTATGCGTTTATGCATCTGTATGCAGGCTGACATGTTAATATAAATCTTATGTTACAGTATTTGTAGTGCTGGATCCCCAGAATGAGCATTCGTGGACAGGATCAGGTGGAGAAGAAATACGACCATCTAGACATCACCCTGAAGTTTGTCAACAGGGAGGATGACTTGGATTCATCATGTAAGATTTGTTTTATTTTTACTGAATATAATTTATATTTGGTGTTTTGTTTCTCTTATGGAAGCAGCAGCTGGACTCCAGCACAGACCAGAGAAGGCATCAAAGACAGATATGATGGTGATTAAGTCAGACACAGTATAAAAGGAGGAGTGGAGATAGAAAGCAGCTTACATGATGCACTCTGTGTGGGATTTGTTGGATTTGGATGTGTAGAGGGGTAGCTTGACATGGAAATCTAGTTTGACTTTGTTTCCTCTCTAAACCAGTAACATGTTTGATTTGTTGTTGTTAACTCCCTCCTCAGGTGATGACTCTCTCAGAGCAGAGATGTCCTGCGGCCACGCTGTCACTCCTGAATCTCTCACACGTTGGTGTCGCTCTCTGCTGGATAAGGTATGTCGTGTCTTTGTAGCCCTTTATTTTTTCTTGTAAATAAAGTTTCATGTTTAATTTGGTTAACAGTGGTGCAACAAAGTTCTATTTAAGTTTTGAGCTCTGTTAAAATAAATATTTTTTTAGCTAAAATTATTATACAAATGTTACCTTTTAGGTCAAGATCCTGCTTTTTTATAAATTGTTTAAGCTAAATAGTTGGGTACTGGTATAAGGAATTTCAAGGAATAAGTTACTTTTATAAAAGGTTATCATTGTGTGTTTGTCAGATTTGATTGTGAAAATAGTCAGTAGTTTATTAGATATAAATGTAACAAAGTACTATTATAATTATTATAATTAAAGTAAGAGCCTTGAAGGTTTGGACTTCAGTTCTTAGTTATTTCTCTAATTATACAGTGAGTCTTTTTTGTTGTTGTTTTCAGGGGAATTACAAATTCAGATGTCCGGCTTTAGTGGAGGGAACCAAGCAGTGTAATAAAGAGTGGTCGTACCAGGAGGTGCGCAGACTGGCTGATCTGACTGTGGAGGAAATGCAGCACTTTGAAGAGAACATGGCCCGTCTGGCTCTTGCAGACCACTGCGAGGTTCAGCCAGTAAGTGATTTATGGTTATTATTGTGACCTTTCAGCTTATTTCACTTTGATAAAAATGTTTAAAGTGGAGGTCTCTTTCTTTTCTTTAAAACACTGTTTCCCACATCAGTGTCCTCAGTGTAAAACAGATGTGGAGAGGAAGGATCTGTCCAACCTGTGTGTCCAGTGTGTCGTATGCACAGCTGATCAGAAGAAGAAATGCCAGTTTTGCTGGCAGTGTCTGAAACCATGGAAGGGTTCAGGCCTTCGATCTGACCGCTGTGACAATGACGGCTGTGAGAACAAGGACCTGCAACTTCTGCAGACATGTAAAACCATTGATCTGCCTGAAGTAAAGGGCGTCACCAGCTGCCCTGCCATTAGAGTCTGTCCTACATGTGGCCTGAGGGTGGAGCATAACAGAAAAAAATGTAAAAATATCAAATGTCCTCGCTGCAAAATTGAGTTCTGTTTTGTCTGCCTGAAACTAAAGCGTGAATGTTCCAGTTCACCATTCAGAATGTGCCCCAGTGGGGTCGCGCCAAGGCAGACCTCCATCCCTGAGTGGAGGAAAACATGAAAACAAGACAAATGAACAATTTAAGAGAATGTTTATATTTTCCTTCAACGTTTTAACAATTGTTGATATAAAAAAACGATGTTGCGTATCTCAGCTCCAAAAGACACACCTCTATTTTGTCAGCCTTTGTTTCTCTGCCTCCTACTGGCTGAACTTTAAATTGCACAACAAGAGACTGTTCTCTTCTGTAAGTCAGTAACTGTGCAGAGAGATCATTATACATCTTTTACTCAAACATGTCTGTGAATATGAAATATGAATACATTTTTATCAGCACTCAGTTTATTACAAATGAAATCTTAGCATCATGCATCAGGTCTTCTTGTGAGACAAAATGTTGGCCTGTAGTTTAAGCGTAATGTGAAAAATAAAGAACTTATAAAAAGTGCTGCATTTCTTCTGTTTTGTATCAACATGCACATAGTGGATCAGTAGCTCCTAAACTATAAGCAATAAATAAAATTATTGATTGATAGAGGAAACAAAATCGTCCATTATAGAGATTCTGAATTTGTAAATTCTGTTGTCAAATCTTGTGCACAGAAATATTCATAACATCACTTTTTCTCAGAAGAAACTAACCGATCTTAAACAAGCCAGCCAAGAACAAAGAAAATCAGACTGGCTGACTTTGCTGCTGTGTTTTGTTCACCATCATATAATCTTGTTGTGTCTTTACACTTTACACCTTCTTCCCATGATGGTTTTTCTCCTTTGGACAAATTTATCACCTTCCTTTCCTCACCTCTTTTTTCACTTCCCTGGTCCGTCTCTCTTGCAGCTGTTTTTCTGCCAGAAAAACTGGCAAAAGTTTTTGGAACTTGTTTGTATCCTTTTTTCTTTTTTTTTAGTTTGTTTTGCATGCATTGCATAGTGAAGAAAATACACAACAATGTCACTGAGGGGGTCAGTTCGTTTTACGTTTCCTTGTGTTTTTAGGCAGTGCCAAAAAAATTCTCTGTCAGTTTGGATTTACTTATTTGCTCTTGCCACTGTGTCAATCACAACCTTGAACTTTCCAAGTCCTAAACTACAAGTAGACTGCCGTCACTTGTGTTCAGGGGGTTGACATGAGGGAGGGCAGTATACTGTCGCATGAGTGATTTTGTGACTCCCAGAAAACCAGCCAACCCTGTGTGGCACAGAGAAAAGAGCCAACATTCATTACATATTATGGTGGTCATGCTCGATATTTTGTTTTAGATTTCTTTGAGAGATTCACAGCAGAGTAGAAGCAAAACAGAAAAATGTCTGATATATATAAATAAAACGAGCAGGACGCACTTTTTTGTAACTGTCAGTAACTCAAGGACATTTTTCTTTTTGCTGAGTTGAATCTTTTACTAAATGATCATGATGTCATGAACTGAAGTAGTGTTCATTTGATATTTAAAGAGTTTGAGTGCTACTGATACCAAATGTTTCACTGGCTCTTCATTATGTGGCAGAGCAACAGCTGATTTATACAAACTACTAATCAAAATAAATCATACAGACAAAATCTGTGGAAATGGGACTTCATCATCATCATTAGTTCTGTGGGGTGAGTAGAAAACATTCTCTCAGTTCTCTGCCTTAGAAAGCTTTCCTTTCACCACAGCTGAGCAAGCTTCAGTGGAACTTGTAGATAATCTCTCTGATATGACTGGGGGGGGACTTCCCAGTTTGCTCAGGAGTCACTGGGCACCTGGACCACTGACATGTTATTCTGTAATATTTGTGAAAGGATTTACATGTCAGCTAGGTTTTCCATACTTTGGTTTTTGGGACCCTTGCTTCTTCCTTCAACATCTTGTTCAGGTTACCCCCCTCTAAGATTTAAAACTAACGATAGGATGCGTGAGAGTGCCACCGTCCAACAGCTCATTTCCTTCAAAAATAATCCGCTGTTGATCTGAAACAGACACAGAAGATAAAAGTGAAAAATACACACCGACTGTCAAGCAAGGCTGAACATTTCTGCAGAACAACTGAAAAGACTCAAGCATCATTTATCAATTAAAATTATGAAAAAAATAAATCAATCTCCAAGGAGATCACGTGATGCACCGACTTGATGCTAAATTACTGTAAAGTTGTGCATTGGTTAATGGTAATCATGTGACTGATGCAACCCAGATCCTTTTATTTAGCAAAATTGGGATTAATAGTTACAATTTATTGTTGAGGGGCCAATTGTTTCCTGGTAACAAGTGAACCACCTAAGCCCAGGATAAACCTGGAAGTTACATGGATAAGACGAAAATCCTGCCTCGTACAGTCCTCTGGCGGAAGACCTTTTTTTATTTTTATTTTGCACAAACTGTAAATACCAACTTGTCTTAAATTCTCAAAATATTAAATACTTGTTTTTATTGTTATTTTTTATTACTGCTATTTTCTTGTTATTTTCTTCTTAATATAACTGCACACTTTCTAATGTGTGAGGAGCACGAGCCAAAGAATTTCATTATGGATAAATGTGGCTACACTGTTTATCTGTACATGACAATAAAACTTGAAACTTGGATTGAATTTCACAAACTTTAAGGACTTTGGTCAATAGGACTGCGAGAGCTGCTATAATAATGTTTAGCCTATCTGAAGCCAGGAAAGAAATTAATAAAAAAAATACCAACTGTGGAAGTGAACAAACTTATCAATATGACAATTCTAGCATCAAGACACCGGGGAAAGTGACGGATTATAATTGAGGTATTTGAATTGACATTTCGAAGAAAGTTACATGTTTTTATTCCATCAGCTGAAGTCTCATGGGGTTTAACAGTTTCCGAGCAAATAAAGAATACATTTTTTTTTAAAGTGAATTCATACGTAGGATTAGTCGGCATGAAAATTTTATATAAGGTCAGAAAGAAGGCTATAAATATATGCTCTGTTTGAGAACCGTGCATTAATTCTTGTTAAACAATAAAGTTGTTATATAATAAGAGTGAATCTAAAAATTCATCTTTCTATTGTCTGCACACAGAGTTCTCAGGGATCCTAAGGAGTGTAATCTGGAACCTAGCCAGCATAAGTAAAAGCAATTTAAACTAGTGAGAAGTGAACCACAAAGAAGCATATACGTCTGTGCTTGTTAGCTAATTTTACTGCTTCAGAATTTTCCTTAAATACAATACAATGAAATGCATCTGTATAATTGTCTAGAAATCCACAGACATATAACACCACAGCTCAAGGGTAAAAATGTCACATTACAGCAAGCTTTCACTCTGTCTTTCAGAGCTTTTTCCTGAGATATCAGACATATATGAAAACCAGTGCCTTATTTTTTTCCTTCAGATGTTTCATGGTCATGCTGTTAAACTCCTCATCAGTGTTGCACAGATCGATCCACTTCGTTTCACCCCTTAGTCCTTGAACCTTGACCCAGTAGACCGTCCCCATTTTTAGCTTTTTGGGATGAGAATTTCTGTGCTCCTTTAGATTCTGTCAATAATAATGGTAACAACACTGACACAAGTTATCTGCGCTCAGCAGACATCAGAGTCTGATGCCAGAGGGCTGAGGATACTTTCAGTTTCACCTAAATTCTTCTTATTTTTCCATGTTCTGTTATGCTCTGTCGTTGGTACAAAGATCATCAACGCAGTTTTGAAAAGCGACAGAACCCAGTCATTTCGAAGTGGAATAACCTTTGGATGAAAAGTCTTTTTGAAATCCAAAATCTCTGGGGATAGTGAAGGCGTTACTCACCACTCACTATATTAAAGCTTTAAAAAGTCACGTTTTTTTATTTATTTATTTTTCAGCTGCTTTTTCATTTTCAGTCTAATACCTGAGCATTGAGAGACTGGGGTCTGGCATCATTGAATCATTGAAGCATGAAGAAGGCACTAAACTCAAGAGATGAACCAATGTTCTTTCTACAAACAACAGACAACTTTATATTGGGTGTATGGAGAAGAGACAGACTTTATAGGTTCATAGAACAGATACATTACATTTTGTAAGATGTTTTTTTTTTTTTAGTTTTGCCTTTGACATTTAGGTTTTCAAATAATTTCACTTCACATCATGTTTTCCTTATTCAGCCTGAGCAAACAAAGAACATGTCATAAATGCTTTGAAAGAACTTGTTGTTCCAGGAAACAAATACACACCAAACAAACGCCAACAGCATAAACACAATTGTCTCTGATCCTGTGAGTCAGGCTGAAAATATCTGACAAGTTCAACGATTAATATGTGTTGAGTGACTTTTTCAGGTCCACTGACACCAAGTTTCACTTTCTATCTCCATCACATTTGCAAGAATTCACACGTCACCTGTACAATCAGGCGTGTTTCTATTGCAGTTGTTTGCAAAAATGTAAGACACATGTTATACAAAATATAGAGGAATACACAATTTATTCTTGCTGTAAATTAAAATGGTGCACATGTGGTGAACTTGTTTTAAGCTTCAAGAGAGGAAGTTTAACTAGTTTTTGTGGCAAAGAAGCAAAAAGCAAACAAACAAAATCAGATTTCTAATACATCCATACCCTCAATACCATAGAAAGCATATTCTATTCTATTCTATAAGCCTTCTTTCAACAGATGTATTCCTATATATGATGAGCAAACTTTACCTGCCACTTCAAGAACAGGCACATAAATAATTGTAAAAAAGTAAAACAGAAGTTTGTGATTTGGAAGTTGAATAAAAATTTATTTCAGTTGGACCTGCACAGCATCTAGTTGTGTTAATAAAATGATAACTTCAGAGATTCCATACTTCGATTTTTGCCAGTCTTGTCCCCCATCCCACTGTTTTCATCAATAGGTCCACCTCCTCCAGGAAGCTTCATTACCATGTGGATGAGAGACATGTGCTGGATTCCATAGTCAGACAGAAGGGTATTATCTCCATCCAGCATCTTATCTCTGAATATAAGCCGCAGAGCCTCCTCTCCTGCACCTGCACCTGCACCTGCACACACACACACACACACACACACACACACACACACACACACACACACACACACACACACGGTTACCTTTAATAGTATGTTTAGTGTTTTAGTTTTGCAGCTATAGACTACCTAAAGAGTGTAAGTTTGGTAACTGGAGGCTTTCTAAGATCACTGATGGTAGAAAACACATTTAATGACAGCTTAACCTAAAAACAAAGCTTAATGGTAATCTGAAGTACACATACTTGAGTAATGTAGTGTGTTTAGCCAGATGTTTAGTGTCTTTTTCTTTGTTTGTTTGTTTTTTCGTGTACTGTTTAATTTTTGTTCTCATTGACAAACAGTTGATCTGTTACAGTTTTTTACAGACGCTAGGACACATTTCTCAATACTTAGGTCACGTTTGCAAAACTCCTCACTAGGGATGGGTACCGGTGGGTTCTGACATAAACGGTAGTAACCAGACCGAAAAGCAG
>NW_005188974.1:0-2099 GCF_000239375.1 Pundamilia nyererei
CGGTTAGCAGGGCAAACCATGTGGAATTATTAAAGGACCCAAGATGCAGGCACTACTGATGTGAGGGAGCTGTATTTATGGAGAGGGAACATACAAGAAAGGCGAGGGTGGCAAAAACAGAACTGAGAAAGAACCTAACCAAAACCAACGCGCAAGAAACCATGACCAGAATATATTACAATAATAGAAAACACAAAACGATGGGTCAAATGACCCAGGACCATGACAATTTTTTATCGTATTGCTATAGAAGAAATAAAGACACATATGAGTTGACGGAACTATCAGAATCCTCACGTAATCGTCTAAACTAAAGACTCCAGCCAGCGTACATATGATGGTGTTTAGATTTGCTTGATACTCATTTACAAACATATTTGTTTAAGTTCATTGTGTCCCAGAAAGAGAAAAACAAATATTTTCTGAATATCTACAAAATATTTTGGAATACAAATTTATTGATGCTCATTTGTTGCTATCGAAACCTTTAAGAACACCAAACCGTTTACACAAGTGCTACAGTTTATAATTGTGAACTGCAGTGACGGCTGCAGGTGCCTGTGGCGTCCCTGTTTTGTATTGTGCAGTCAGCTAACTCCACAAAGAGCACTAAACCTCAGAGCTGGATCGGCAGCATATCAGCTGAACACAGCCTGGCCGCAAAAGAAACCAAACTATTGGAGCTCACAAAGTCTTTTTCTTTTTTCTTCACTTCTTTCCCACTACACTTTTACACAGGACAAGGTTTAGAAGGTCGCCCTTTTAATAGTCCACTTTAACCCCTTGAACTAGTTATATTTTTGTTATTTATTATGTTTTGGAGTAATTCAACTTATCAGAAGCCAGGAAAATGTATTTTTTTATTTAGATATTTTTTCCTCACAGTCTGACTGCAACACCTGCAAACACATATGCATTGACGTTAAGGTTTGTCGGGACAGTGACTAATTGTCCCATTTGATGTGGAACCACACAGCCTTTTTTTCTCGCTTATTGCCATATCCCATAAAGAGACACAATATCCCAGATTACCATTGCCTACAGCTTAAACTTGTGAATAACTAAGAAATCACGACCAATATGGATTTTAGCCATTCTCAGAAAACCTAATGGTTATATATGTATGTATTTTAAATCTAAAATATATGTATATGCTATAAATAAGTATGCATGTCTAATACACAGATTCATGTTATCATAACAAGGAAGGCTATGACTCTTAGTATATTTCATTAGACTAAATAAAAAGCTTCCATATATGTTTATTGTATTTACTTTTACCTGTGAAATATAATGGTGATAAAATATGAAGCACGACAGATTAAGTAAATCCCAAACCTGTTGTGTGCGATTCTCAGTTCAATAAGGAAATGGTCAATGGCATTTAGACTGCTCTTATTTTTCTACTCTATCTGATCTCTGAGCACTTTACACAACTTGGCTCAGTCACTCAATCACAGCAGCACTTTGTCAAACTAAGTGCTTTCCACCTGACATTCACACACATTCACACTCAGAGAGATGGACGCATCGAAAAGCAATTTAGGGTTAGTATCTTGCCCGAGGATATTTGGCTTTGCAGACTGGAAGGATGGAACCACCAACCTTCTAATTAGCAGATGACCTACTCTACCACCTGAGAGATTATTAGAAAGACATGAACACGATTTATTGATGTACAGAATTTAGATAGAGGTGTTTGGCAGTTAGACTTCGATGGCCGTCTTGGTGGAACGGAACCCCAGGGATAGGCGACAGGCATTAGGGGAGGACCCCTAGAATCTAGACCAGGCGTGGGCAAACTACAGCCCGGGGGCCACGTGCGGCCCGTTAAACGTTTTGATCCGGCCTGCCAAACTTGAAAAAAATTTAATAAATTAACCTTGTTAATGTTTTATTTCCCCTGCAATTCTGATGTTTCCTCACTAGATGGCGCACTCTAGATATATTGGCTTTGTTGAGGTGAAGCGGCGCAGGCCTATTACTCCACGTTTGCACTTTACCCTGTGACCTACCGCCCCTCTATGAAGATGAGCGGACCCAAGAAAAGGAAAGTGGACAGAGAATGTCGAGTGTTCAAAAAGGAGTGGACAACTAAA
>NW_005188974.1:3449-7543 GCF_000239375.1 Pundamilia nyererei
AAACAGCTCCAGAGGAGCTTCAGCTCGAACTCATCGACCTTCAGTCCGACCCTGCCTTAAAAGGGAAATTCAGCTCTCTGAAACTAAATGACTTCTATGCTTCACTCAATGATGCCGCGTTTCCAAATCTAAGGCGAAAAGCGCAGATGATGTTGGCTTTGTTCGGCTCTACCTTCGTGTGTGAACGGACATTCAGCGTCATGAACATCAACAAAGCCAGCCACAGATCCAAGTTAACAGACCTACACCTCAGATCAATCCTGAGAATCGCCACAACAAAACTAACTCCAGACTTTGATGCGCTGGCTAAAAAAGGAGACCAACAACACTGCTCCCATTGAAATGTGTGTCTCTCTGTGATACGTTGTTAAAATGAACAGTGTGCGCAGATCAAATATAACACTTCACAAACTGATTTGCTGCAACTGTTTCGTCCTCGCACTGGTCGTTGTTGACTTTTGGCACCGGGGAAACAAATTGAATAAAAGGAACAGGACAAGTACATCTGCATCTCCTACCGTTTTTGGAAAAAAAAAAGAAAAAGAGTTAGGAGGAGAGTGATGTGATATCCTGAAGGATAACAGAACTTTCAGTGCTTTAAAATAAAATGTTCATTTATTTGATTTTCAGTGTTTAAAGGCTCATTTCGAAGTCAGAGATTTTATTGTAATGCTTTTCTTCATTTTCATCAGAAATTAAAGCACATGTTTTCTCCATATCCCAAGATGTGTTTTTTTCCCCCAATGAGGTGATGTTTTCAAAGCATGCCATCTATCTACTCCTGTTCCGGCCCCTTTGTCAAATGTTAGAACTCAATGTGGCCCACGAATCAAAAAGTTTGCCCACCCCTGATCTAGACGCTGGTGGAGGTAAAGATGGAGGCTTGAATGGAGGTGATGGGGAGAAGGTGGTTTCACAAAGGTGCCTGCAAAGGAGAATGACAGATGCACAGAGAGATTAAAAGTACGAGGCATGAAGGCTGCTTGGCCTGGGGAAGGCTGGCAGAAAGATGATAGGACTGGACCAGTGATGTCACAAACAGCTTGACAGCGTGGGAAAGTGGACGTGATGCGAAGCTTAGATTTGGCTGGGAGCACCTGGGAGCAGACAAATGTGAGGCCATAGATCTTCCTTACTGAACTTGCACATAAGCTTCATTTTCAATTCATGGCATACAACCTTTTCAAAATAAAACTACCCTGTCACTGCTGAATGAGCACTCACAGCTCGCTAACAAACTGGATGGATCAGTATTAGTTTATTAGCGATCGTGGCTCAAGAGTTGGGAGTTCGCCTTGTAATCGGAAGGTTGCCGGTTCGAGCCCCGGCTTGGACAGTCTCGGTCGTTGTGTCCTTGGGCAAGACACTTCACCCGTTGCCTACTGGTGGTGGTCAGAAGGCCCGGTGGCGCCAGTGTCCGGCAGCCTCGCCTCTGTCAGTGCGCCCCAGGGTGGCTGTGGCTACAATGTAGCTGCCATCACCAGTGTGTGAATGTGTGTGTGAATGGGTGGATGACTGGATATGTAAAGCGCTTTGGGGTCCTTAGGGACTAGTAAAGCGCTATATAAATACAGGCCATTTACCATTTACCATATTTGCTAAGACAATGAAGAGTTCCTGGTCTGTCTGACAAAGGGCAGCATTTTGGATCCAAACCATATACAACTGTGCTTTTTTTCTTTCTAGCAGCAGCTTTTATGGAAGGGACAGAATTTCACTGTTTTTGGTGAAGAAAGCTTATAATGCTCAAAACTTGCACCAGTATCTTTTTTCTTGTTCTTGTCCTGCGAATGAACTGAAAAATATATCATGAAACTTCAGTTTGGACTTGACCCCGTGTATTTCACGTTTAGCACTTTTGCAAAAATGAATAAGGGGAAATCATGGGGTGCTAAATTCCAGCTTGCATGTGGTAGATCTGGTAACAGTGGGATCCACATGAACCTTTTCCTGTTTGTGAAAAAAACAACACTGACTATATGATTCATCATATTTTGCAAACAAGGGCTTCAAATGCAGGTAATAAAGTCATAAGTTAAAAATAGATTCTGACACAGGATCCATTTATTATTAGGCTAGATGTGGTTTAGGCTAGATATCAGGCTCATGTGGTTATTTTTAGCAAAATTTATAATGATTTATAATGAAAGACACAACTAAGCAAATATTTTTTTTATTGTAATTATTTATTAATTTTATTGCATGATTTGTATAGAAGACAAATACCACTAAGGTCTTACCTTATGTATATAAGGACTTATTGGTGCTTTTATTACAGGGTGGAGATTCAAATGAGTCAGTTCTCCACTATTTAGTGAATGAGTCAACATTCCTCTTTTTATTAAAGAAGTATTCAAAGGAATGTTGAGCAACCAGCTTCTGCAGGCCATGCTTAATAGAATAATAGGAGGCTGAACCAAAGGAACTTTAATAAAACCGTGCATTATCCATTCGGGTTTTTCCTGTACAGACTTTAGACTGTGCCAGGACCAACCCTGCATTCACTGCGTAAGCCAGGTATTATACCGCCCATGAAATTCTGCAGCAATATTTCAAGGTTCTTTTCATCACAGATTAGTCAGTAGAAGGGAAGGGGGGTGGTTACTGCAGCCACTTTGCAGTTTCCAAGAACAATTCTGTTTTTAATCCAAAAGGGAAAAGTTTTGTATTTCTAATAGTTTTTTTTTAATGATTGTGATTTAAACGTGAGCAAATGCATCTTTTGACCTAATGTTTTCATTTCAGTTTCACTGTCGGCAACAACAATCAGCTGATCCGAGCAGAGTCGGGCAGAGTGTGAACCAGTAATACACGACTAGTAGTGACATTAAATCAAAGTTATCCTTGAACTGCAATATCATATGATCTTATTAAGGACTCATAAATAACAACCTCTGACAAATTTTATGTTTCATGTGACTGAAAAAAACGACAACCAATAAATAATTTTGGCCAATATATCATCAAATGTGAGTATTGGTCTTTCATACTCTACAAACACGTTCTTTCATTGTTTGCACTGAAGCAAAATCTTACTGAACTAACAGGTCGAGCATGAAAAAACCAAATTCAATCATACAATAATAAAAATTAATATATACAAATAGCTCTGTTTTTAAATATATTACAAACAATTAAATATACACTGAAGTGCCCCTCCTGTCATACTGACTTTGTTATTTTCTCTGTAGAAGATGTGCAGATATTAAGGTTGTGCAACTACTGCAGTGTGTGGACTGTGCTTAAGATGGCTGTTGCTTTTAAAGATTAAAGATTAATTCTGGACATCACTATTAAAGGTGGGTTGATTGCCCTCTCTGCCACTCCACACCGGTCATTGCTGCTCCCCCTCAGGATGTGGGCGCTTGCTGGTTGTGGGCCACCTGGCTGGGTGTTTTGGCAATGTTGCTGGGGTTTTTCATACACACTCTCATGCTCTCTCTCTCTCTTTCTGTTCCATTTCTTTTCCTATTCCTCCAGCTTCTTCTCCTCTTTTGCCAGGCCTCGAGGGCCGGTGTCCCTGCAGGTTTTAGATGTGTCCTTGATCCAACACAGCTGATTTAAATGGCTAAATTACTTCCTCAACATGTCCTGAAGTTCTCCAGAGGCCTGGTAATGAACTAATCATTTGATTCAGGCGTGTTGACCCAGGGTGAGATCTAAAACCTGCAGGACACCAGCCCTCGGGGCCTGGGGTTCCCTACCCCTGCTTTTGAAGCCCACTGTCACAGTCCTCGGTCTGTGACCCGCTTTTTGTCTTTGGACTTTTGATTTTTGCTTATTTAATATTGTGAGGAAAAGATTCTGTTCCTTGTGTTGGTTGTTTCGTATTTGTGTTCTTAGGTCCATGTACAGTCATGTCTCTCTGGTTGTCTATCACTGTTGTGCAGCTGTGTTTCCCGGGTGATCTGTCTCTGCTCCGATTCCCTTGTGTGGATATATGTGTCCTTGTGTTCCTTGCCACGATCTCCCTCATCCTCCATCTGGTTAGTGTATCTCACTTTAGGTTTCTTATGTCTTCTTTGGTTTATGTACACTCAACAAAAATATAAACGCAACACCTTTGTTACTGCTCCCATTCCCCATGGGATGGA
>NW_005188974.1:8233-9958 GCF_000239375.1 Pundamilia nyererei
TCAGGTGCAAACTGGCGTGACAAGGCGTCCGGTTTCGTGTTCTTGGACCCGGGTCTGTAGGTAATGGTCAGGGCGAACCGAGTGAAAAACAACGCCCACCTGGCCTGTCGGGCGTTCAGACGCTTCGCCGTTTGGAGGTAGGCGAGATTCTTGTGGTCAGTCCAAACCACTACTGGATGCTCGCTCCCTTCCAGCCAATGCCGCCATTCCTCCAGCGCCAGCTTGACGGCCAGCAGCTCCCGGTCGCCCACGTCGTAGTTCCTTTCTGCCTGGGTGAGACGACGGGAGAAAAAGGCACAGGGGTGCAGTTTACCGTCGAAGCACTGTGAGAGGACGCCCCCAACCCCAGAATCCGAAGCATCCACTTCCACCACGAACGGTAAGGTGAGATCAGCTTGGGCGAGAATGGGAGCCGACGCGAACAGGCGTTTGAGACGGTCGAAGGGCTGCTGAGCTGCTGGAGACCACAGAAAAAACTGTTTGGATGAGGTGAGTTGAGTGAGAGGCAAGGCTACCTTACTGAAGTCCCGGATGAAGCGTCGGTAAAAGTTGGCGAAACCAAGAAAACTCTGCAACTTCTTCCGGGTCGTGGGCACTGGCCACTCCAGAACGGCTTTGATCTTCGCGGGATCCGCTCGCAATCGGCCCTGTTCAACGATAAAGCCCAGAAAAGAGACAGAGGAAACGTGGAACACACACTTCTCAGCTTTGCAAAACAGGCGATTCTCCAGCAGACGCCGCAACACCAGCCGGACGTGCTTGACATGCTCCGTTTGGGTCCTGGAGAAAATCAAGATGTCATCAAGATAGACAAACACAAAGCGGTTAAGAAAATCTCGCAAAACATCATTCACCAATGCCTGGAACACAGCGGGAGCGTTCGTAAGCCCAAAAGACATCACCAGATACTCAAAGTGGCCCAGGTGGGTCTTGAAAGCAGTCTTCCACTCGTCCCCCTCACGGATACGAACCAGATGATAGGCATTGCGGAGGTCGAGTTTGGTGAAAACGGTGGCTCCCTGGAGGAGCTCAAAAGCTGACGCCAGAAGAGGAAGAGGGTATTTGTTCTTGACCGTGATCTTATTCAGGCCCCGGAAATCTATGCAAGGGCGTAGGGTCTTGTCTTTCTTTGCAACAAAGAAAAACCCAGCGCCCAGTGGAGAAGTGGATGGGCGAATGATGCCCACAGCCAAGGAGTCTGTTATGTAGCGCTCCATAGACTCACGCTCAGGCTTAGCGATGTTATAGAGACGGCTTGAGGGCAAGGGAGCACCAGGGAGCAGGTCTATCCCGCAGTCATACGGGCGATGGGGCGGCAGCGATTGGGCTCTGTCCTTGCTAAACACCTGACTCAGGTCGTGGTAATCCGCCGGTACAGAAGACAAAACGGGTGGAGCGGGCAGCCCGGCCGGGTCAGTAGTCACGCAGGCAGGCACTGCAGAGCGTAAACACTGCTCGTGGCAATACGTGCTCCACCCAGTAATACACCCCCTAGCCCAGTCTATAAGTGGGTTATGCTGCCGAAGCCAGGGAAAACCCAAAACTAAGGGGGTGTGGGGCGCCTTGAGGAGAAACAGGCGAATCCTCTCTGTATGATTGCCGGACAGGGTGAGAGTAATTTCTTGGGTGCGGTGAGAGACAGAAGCTAGTGTGCTGCCATTAAGCGCCGAAACCTCGAGCGTTTCAGGGAGAGGGACGACTGGCAAACCTATCTTGAAGGCCAGA
>NW_005188975.1:0-9954 GCF_000239375.1 Pundamilia nyererei
GAAGTTGCACCATTTTTACAAACCAATTCTGGTTCATCTGTTTCACTCAACAATCGACCATGTGCGTATGAAAACAGGCACTGCGCATGCGTGTTTTACTCATATTCTATCGCGATGTTTTATTTTCCTATCGTTGCCTAACATTATATCGTGAACGGTATAATATGGCCCAGCCCTAGTTGGCAGCTATCAGCGAATAGTTATCAGCTATTTTGAAACAAAAAAAGACTTTTTATCCATAACAAAAACTCCATAACAGCAAATGAACTGTGAAGCAGAAAATACAAATGCTATTTATGGCCTCCTCACAACAATGATAAGAAAAATAAACTGTGCCAATATGGCATGTTTGGTATTACAGGGATACACATGTTAATGTGATCTCTGGTCTCCCACTCAGAGACACAGGTCTCCGAGTATCCAGCATTCAGACAGCTACCTGAGGACACTCATGTGAGAGAAAATCTGCTCACACAGACATGTAGAGCCAAGTACTGTCAATAAGGCCTCTGTATTGTTCTGAAGACAGTTAAACTAGTCAGGTAGTGATGTCCAGCAGGTGAAAATGCAAGCTCCATGAACATGCACAGCTATGGATTCCAGCTGCGTTCGTAGTTCTCCAACCCCACAGAGTCAAACTTTCCAGTTCGATCAGCTGCATTTCGATGTCCTCTGTGTCCAGATGGTTAATGTGAGACAAATCCAGCGGCTCATTAAAGCTTTCTGGTTTGATCAGTCTTGAGTCTACAGATGTATCCGTGTATTTCCGTGGTGCTGATGCTGCGCTGAGCGGACAGCTCCTGAAGCATTTAAAGTGTCGGAATGTGGAAATTTCAATATCACTTGAAAACAATGCCAGCTAGCAACGTCCCTCTGGGCTAAGGTAGGGTAGGCTAAGTTGTTTTTAGCCAATTACAAGCTGAATGTGGTTGTTGGGGTTGTTAGCTAAGATACCATCATTAAGAAGTGGCACAACTAATGTGTCTATGTGAGCTAATTTGCGATGTGCACCGCATTTATTGGTTAATGCACATTTTCAGATTAATTCACTGCGTGTTGTGCCATCAGTTAACCCTTCGCATGCCAGCTATGGCATGCATGCCCAGGGTTGCAGACCCCTGATGTAGAGAGTAAAGGGACTTTTGCAAGACTTCTTTTCATCAATTTTTCTTCTGCTTTTAATGCAATACAGCCCCATATTTTACTTAAAATACTTTTAGAACAGTTTGAAATCAAGAAAAAGCTGGTGGGCTGGATTCTAGATTAAATGGGGTTCTTTCTGACCCAGTGTTCTCCTCCACAGGTTCTCCTCAAGGGTGTTTCTTATCGCCCTTATTATTCATTCTTTATCCAGTCTTTAAGTGATGACGTGATAAATCCTGCTTCCGGGCCCAAAGTAGTCAGCATAGGCTGTTGTATGTGTTTTTAACATGTTTTAATGCTTTGTATCTTGTTCTATTTAATTTCAACAAGCCCCTAAAAACAGTCAGTGATCACTGTCGGCTTCTCTTGGTTTTCATTACCTCTAATCATTTTAAAGCTCAGTTTTTAAACCCTTACAGCCCATGCAGCAGTATATTAATGACTAACCTCGTATTGTGGATGGATTTTCTCGGTTGTTCTCCTGACTGACGTTTGGTCCGTTTACAGCATCCTGCCATGAGATTCCATTTGCCCCTATCCATTGAAAACTCTCATATTAACTTTTATTGAGTGGAAAAAAGTCCTCCACTAGCCTGTCCAAAAATTCACATCCCAGGGCTTTTTTCTGGCATCCCAGATGTTCGGGCTGTCGACAGACAGCAACGAGACTGCTCATTACATGCAAAGGCTACATCCTAATATGAAAAATTATTTTTATCAGCGCACATACAAGCAATGGCCATGTGACTTTGCACAAATTACAGTTTTCAAAGAATCAACT
Organism: Pundamilia nyererei; assembly: GCF_000239375.1. Classification (NCBI taxonomy): domain Eukaryota; kingdom Metazoa; phylum Chordata; class Actinopteri; order Cichliformes; family Cichlidae; genus Pundamilia; species Pundamilia nyererei. The sequence goes on from NW_005188975.1 coordinate 1,925, forward strand.
CTGACAGAAACATCAAGACTCTTCGTAGTGTGACAGGTGAGACCTGAGTCTGGGAACCGGCCCTGGTATATAGGGCTGGGTTTTCCCCTTTCATATGCACAGGTGCAGGTAATTAGTTGATCTTTTGTGTGAATCTGGAGCTGTGTGAATGCCTGGTCTAAGCCGTATGATTTGGCCTTTTAACTTTTCTAAGACAGCTTAATGTGTGTGGCATAGCCTTCTATTGGAGATGTGGATCACAGAAAACGTTCTGCTCAAGTTTTGGTAAAGTTTTCTTTGCAAGCTCCTTTGGTCTCAATGTTTAAAGTTATTTTTACCCCTTTAGGAAAAAAGACTGTTTCATGCCTGTAGGGAAACTTGTAGTGGACTCTGCCCACTCTTGCCAATACTTATTAAGATGTGACCCTAACCTAGAGACAGATGGCCAAGCTGCTACTTTGCTGGGGTGGATTTCTGACTGCTGGGCTGAGGTCCTTGTTTATTGTTTATTAAATTGTAAATTGTTTGATTGGTGCTACTGTATAGAAAGATTTTGTATTAGCATTAAGCCTTGTGAACTGACTGTATGCCTGGCTCAGTTCCTATTACAACAGCACCTCCCACAGGTCACACTAGAGTATAACAGTTATAGTCAGGGAGGGGACCAGAGTAATGTCTCGGAACTAAAGTAATGCCAAGTAGAAATGGACACAAGCAAAAGGAGAGCATGCAAACTCTCTCAGAGGACCTGTATTTAAGTGTCATTGAAGAGATACGAACCAGGAACACTGTCGCTGTGAAGCAGCGTGCCAGGGTTCCTGGGTGTTCTCCCACTGTTTTCAGTTGTTTCATGTTCCTCAAAAGAGGAGGGACTTTAATCATCAAGTAAGAAAGAATCTTAGAAGAGGGACAAAGTTATAACATTTGAGTTTGTTAGAAAGGTGTCAGGGGCTCGTAAGCACTTCTAACTGATGATGGCAGAAACTGAACTCTGCTTTCCAAATCTCAACTCCTCCTGCAGTAGAGTAAAGCGTTCTCCCTCGGACTCAGTGCTTATTTATGTAATCCTAACCATCATTTCTCTTCTTACTGTGGCTCTAAACCTGCTGGTCATCATCTCCATCTCCCACTTCAAGTAGATACTTAATACATTTATAAGTCTAGCAGTTGTACAGGAGAAAATGACTGACATAAAATAAGTTAAACAGAACAACTTTTTGACAATGTTTTGATGTGGATAATCGGCTGGAATAATTGATGCTACAAATAATATATATTTTTCTATCTCCTATCTCTCCAGGCAGCTCCACACTCCTACAAACCACCTCCTCCTCTCCCTGGCAGTCTCTGATTTCTTTGTGGGTCTCAATATGTGCTTTCAAAGTATGCTCATAGATGGTTGTTGGTATCTTGGTGACCTCATGTGTGTCTTGTATTATGTTTTCGACATAGTTGCTACTTCTGCCTCAGTAGGAACCATGGTGCTCATTTCAGTTGACCGTTATGTGGCCATTTGTGATCCTCTTCATTATCCCACCAAAGTCACTCCAAAAAGAGTTCAGACCTGTGTCTTAATGTGTTGGATTTGCTCGCTCCTAGTAGTCGGTGTGCTCTTGAAGGATAACCTGGATAAACCAGGTAGATTTAATTCCTGCTTTGGAGAGTGTGTGATTTATGTTGACTTTGCAATACAAGTTACCGATCTTATTTTGACAATCCTCCTTCCCATTACTGTCATCGTAATTTTGTATGTAAGAGTATTTGCCGTGGCCGTGTTTCAGATTCGGGCCATGCAACCTCATGTTGCAGCTGTCACACAGAGGGGGAAAGTAAGTCCAAAAAAATCTGAACTGAAAGCAGCTAGGACTCTTGGCATTGTTATTGTTGCATTTCTGATATGCCTATTCCCATATTACAGTGTGATACTCTCAGGCCAGGACACACTGCTTGATATTTTATCCGTTACCTTTTTTTTATGTTTGTTTTATTTTAATTCCTGTCTCAACCCTATCATCTATGCCTTTTTCTACCCATGGTTTAGAAAATCTGTTAAACTTATTGTTACATTTCAAATAGTCAAGTCTGGCTCCAGTGATGCCAGCATGCTGTGACTGAAATAAGCCCTTCAAGTCAAGCCAAATAAATAAAATAATATTTCCATATTTCAAATTGCAAATATATATTATATTATATATAAACTGCAATAGAAAAGAAGAAGATTACTTCTTCTTTTCTATTGTTGGCAGCCAGTTAGCCTGTGGCCTCAAATACATCAAAATATTTGTTTTGGTTCCTTAGCCTCTAAAAACTTAAAATTGCAAAATAAGATAAAAGCAAAAGCAAGTGCCCCAGATAGATAGATAGATAGATAGATAGATAGATAGATAGATAGATAGATAAAATCTCAGAAAAATAATTACATCAATTGTATGTTGTATATACTTATTAGAGGTACTTGAGCAGCTTGACAACATTTTAAAATTTTACGCAGCGCAGTACTTTTTTGTTGGTACTATTATATAATATCAGAATGCCATGATGTCAGTTTCTGCTGTATATCCAGCCTCTCTTCATATAATCTTTGATTAATCATCCTGGGTCCTGTGGGAGCCATACGATGTTTCTTTCTGTACTATATTCTTGATATCAATATTTGTCAATCCATTGTAATGCACTTGCAATTATTTGTGACATGCTCTGAAAGTCTTCTCTAAATAAATAAAATTGCTGCATTGTTCTTGAAAGAAAAAAAATAGCATAGGTTTATAAGGAAACACGACGGGCTACCGCGATATCATTATTTACATAATAATTGTGATAGTGAGCAATAGAATGCATACTGTCATCAAGTGTTGACATATTCAACTAATTTATTTGTTTGTATGATATGGATTTGACTATTTAGAGATAAAAATGATTGGTTATTATAAATATATTATGCTTATGTAAGGCTCTAGACTAACTTTTTGCCACGGTTACACTGGTCAATCGCAACGCTCAACACCGCAGTTTTACATGTGCACTTTTTTGGGGGGAAATTGCGGTCTATATAGACAATATTCATTTGTAAACAATTAATTAACAAACTTGTCAACAAAGAGTTATTTATTTGGAGCACATTCCTACAAAAAAGATAAGTTACTGAAAAAGTGCTTGTGCTTAAAGTGCTTTGGCACTCTTTGGCAACATTGTAGACAATGTTAAACGTAATCATCACATTGGTCTCCTCTGACAACCTGTTTGCGGCTGCCTGCCGCTGAAAGGCAGTGGCGAGAGGGTACTCTTGGGCAGTGCATTTATCACAGCATATAATGTGTTTTCTGGATACACTGTGATTTTTCAGCGTTCAGAGACTGATGGCTCCGTGTCAGAGCACTGTCTACGGATCAGGCCTTAACAAAAATTGTATCAACAGTTCTTTTCATCTTTTCTTTTTACCCACAGCTGCATCCACTCTGTCGGGCCTATGCTGCTCACTAGGGCTGGGTATCATCACTGATTTCTATAATCCATTCGATTCCAATTCACAAGGTCCCAATTCGATTCAATTTTGCCTGAGATAGTCAGAAATTTATATTTCTGATCATTTATCAGTACTGATACTGTGAGACTTTATCATAGGTGTAACATCACAGCAGATGCCTTGTGTCAAAGTAACTGAGAATAAAACACAGAAAAACAAGAAGGAGCTTTTCCTGGCCTGGCTTTTTAAAGCAGATAACCTTAAAAATATTCTGCAATTTTGCATAATCTTAAAAAGTTTAAATTTCTTCAGTATTGAACAGCAAAAATTAGGCTTTCTTGTCTGAGGACATTTAAGTAAGAAAAAAAAAAAAAACACAGCGGCCGACAGCGCTGTAAACAACGGTAGACTGGTGGGTAATAATGAGTGAATGAATAATGCAGAAAACAGAGATTTGAGATGGGAAGCTGTTCTTGAAGTACACACAGTGAGCTGTGCATGAAGTTTGATTTTTATCGTGGCGGAAGCAAAACAGCAGAAGGTCAGAGGGAATTAATGACCGCGGTTAAGTGAGCCGTCATTTGTGAGCCATGGTCAAGCCAGCCGCTTCTTATGAATTTTTTTGCGCTTCTACACCAATATTTACGGTAGCGCCTTTTCTCGTTATTTCCCAATGGAAAGCCTAGACCCACGCACACGTGCGCGCATGCGAACAATCACACACGCACGCGCCCACACAAATTGCAATGGGATAGCCCAATACAGCCATCGGGACAGTCTGGTTGCATATTGAAAAATTCATTAAAAATCATTCACCTACTGTACCTCTGGGCCACATTTCATGCAGATCTACTGTAATATTCCTCAGAAATTAAAGGGCATTTATATTCAATGCAATACAGTCAATACACTTCAATTATGTCAATTTAAAAACAAACATTAAAAATCTTCCTTAATAGTTGAGGTCCATCTTCCAAAAGAGATTTACTCTTGGACACCTACTGTACCTCTGTGCCAAGTTTCATCCAGATTTACTGTAATATTCCTCAGAAATTAAAGGACATTTATATTCAATGCAATACAGTCAATACACTTTCATTGTATTTTTTGTATTTTCAAAAAAATCATTAACATTCTTCCTTAATAGTTGACACCTACTGTACCTCTGGACCAGGTTTCATCCAGATCTACTGTAATATTTCTCAGAAATCAAAGGAAACATGTATTCAATGCAATACAGTCAACACAATAGAATTGTGTCAATTTCAAAAATTCATTAAAAATCTTCCTCAATAGTAGATGTCCAACTTTCAACACATTCTTCCTCTGGGACTCCTACTGTACCTCTGGACCAAGTTTCATCCAGATCTACTGTAATATTCCTCAGAAATTAAAGGAAACTTGTATTTAATGGCATTTTATTTTATCGCTCCTGGCCCTCCTATATGTACTATGAGTCTTACCCAGTAGATAATGTACAGTTCAGATGGAGCTGACGGGACTTGCTCAGTCCTACATACCTCAAAACTTTCCAGGTGTCTTCCCTGCTAACACTGATAAAATAAGCAAACCTGAGAAGCACTGCAGGTCAAATCCTATCAGTCCCACGTGTTAACAGTAGCTCCTCTATTGAACTCTCTAATCCTAAGTGAAAACAAGTGTTACGTCCCCCCCGAAGGGGTCTAGGCATGCGAGTGAGGGGACCAGTAACAAATGAGTCCAGGACAGAATGAAAGGAAAACAGACAGGTGTTCTTAGTAAATAACATAGTCTTTATTATAGATAATCATAACATAAGGAGCCGGCAACGCCGTATTACCAATAACATGCCGAAAAAAGGGAAAAAAGGTTGCAACAACAAAGAACACAACAACCAAACAAAAACTCCACACCATGAGGAGGCACTTCCAGGGGCCCACAAGCTCACCCTGTCACTAACAGCAGCTGGCTTTACTGCTGCCAAGGCCCACAAGCCCACACTACTCACGTAAAGCAGCTATACTGTTTCCACAACTCCACACTTCAGGCAGGCTACACACAAAACAGAGACACCAGAGAACACCCCACACCCTGCTCACAGCTCATCCCCAGCTTATATGACCTCCGAGAGGTGATTGCTGACTGGGCCCAGGTGGTAAATGAGTCCAATGAGCAGCAGCTGTGTCCTGGGGAGAGAGAAGAGCAAGAGAGAGACAGAGGGGTGGAGCAAAAGAGGAGGAGGCGGAGAAAAACACCACACCCACACAAGGGCAGTATCAGGAGGCCCAGCTAGGGCCGTAACAACAAAACACAAATTATTGTTTTTGACAGTCACATTCCCCTGAACCAGCTAACTGATACACTGGGGTCCTATGTAGGCTATCTCTCTTATACCGTTAGAGTGGTCCTGGATAGCTCCCTCAAGCAAGTCTCCACAGTTGTGAAAATGAGTTTTTACCAGCTACGCCAAATTTCCAAGGCAAAGCCCTATATTCCACATAAAGACCTTAAAAAGCTTATCCACACTTTCATTACTACTAATAATAATGGATTTATTTATTTATATAGCGCTTTACAAGTCACATTCACACACTGGTGGAAGCAAGCTACAGTTGTAGCCACAGCTGCCCTGGGGTAGACTGACAGAAGCGACGCTGCCATATTGCGCCATCGGCCCCTCTGGCCAACACCAGGAGTAGGGTAGGGTAAAGTGTCTTGCCCAAGGACACAATTAGTTCAAATTGCCGCAGCACATCTCTTAACTGGCTCCAGAAGGCATAATCACTTCACCCCTGCCCTAGCCAATCTACACTGGCTCCCCATCAAATACTGTATCGTTTTTAAAATCCTTTTGTATACTTTTAAAATTTTAAATAACTTGGTGCTATTAAATCCCATTCTTTGTATTCTTCAACGGCCAAGAGAGACACGGCTCAAAGTGGTCTAACTCAAAAGATCTTTAATTTTACATTCCGGAAAATGGAGACTTAGCACACCCAGTGTAAATTCACTCAGTAGAAAAAGAGGCGGCTAGCGTCTGTCCCAGTGCGTTAAAGCAAGAGACTTTTGCTAAGAACTCAGGTTGATGTTTAGCGCCCCGTAAGAACATCTCAGTGCGTTAAAGCAGGAGACGTTTGTTACGGATTAATAGAATCGGTGTTTCATCCGCGGCGGTGTGTGATCCGTCTTAGTTATTAGGAAAAAAGTGGCGGTGTTGTGAACCGTCCCCGTGCGTTAAAGCAGGAAACGTGTGTTACTACTAGTTAGAAAGCGGGGTTTAAGGCCTTGTCGCAGCTGAGAGCCGTGGGTGTGTTGAGAGTTTGGCAACTCAACCCATCTTCGGACGCGTCGTTGGGACCTGTGGGACAGGAGCCAGGTTGGTAACCTGGGCACCAGGGGCGCCCTAAATAACTAAATCTAGGTGTTGGATCCTAGTCATGGTTGATAACCTGCATGAGAGTGGGGGCAAGTTGCTTCGTAGTGAGAGTACAACTGCTTGGCTCGTCCCACTGATTGCAGTGTGTGTAGATTGCGTGTGTGTGTGAAAGCGCAGTTAGAGTCTGTGTCTCGTCTGAAGTATGGGAGTCAATTAAAGTAACAAAAAGAATTTGTGTCTAAAAGTGTGTGTTTGTGGTGTGTAGAAATCGCGGCAGGAGGCCATGTCACGAGTTGTTGCAAACTGTGAAGTCAAGTGGGGGTTTAATTTGGTTTTATATTTTTTAGGGGAAGAGAAACCGCGGTATCGAGTCCGTGGCGCAGTTTGAATAATTTGTGAGGTGCACAAGAGCGGAAGGAGGAGGAGTAATAAGGAGGAGCTCGGAGGGTCCCGACGAAAACAAACGACGACATCTGTTGGTAAGTAACGGAATTCCAGGTGAGTTAAAAATAATGACTGAGCAAGAGGAGATTATTAGAGAAGGAGTGAGGAGTCCAACAGAGGGAGAAATGCAATGGAAAACTGTTGATAAGCAAAAAGAGAAATTAGGGGAAGCATTGAAGATCACCATGACCGGACATCTGACAGATAAGAATGATAAAATACTGGAAATGGGGAAGGAAATAATGAGTGTATGTGATCAAGCTGGAATCAAAGGTGATATGCAATGTTCTCTCGCAAAGGTTTTATTGGAAGTGGCCAAGGCATCCGAGGAGAAGGAGGAGAAACTCAGGAGAGAGTTGGATGGAGCCAGGCTGGCTGTATGGGGAATCAGCTGCCAAGGACTGGAGCACTGGATGAGGGAACCTGTGGAAGAAGAAGGTAAGTTAAGACCTGGTGGTCTTTCACACCCTCACCCCACAGCCCCTCCTTTTTCAGCACGTCCTCCACCATATTGTGGTAATTATCCAACATTGAGTATTGAGGATGGCAGGAGAATGAAGAGGGAACGGTGCTGCGCCTAACTGGAGGGCAGGCGGAGTGTGACTATGAGGACCAGCACTGCCCTAAGCCGCAGCAACAAAACATAGTAATAGGACCTACAAAGACAGCGCTACCTGCTGGTCATACTCAGACCAACTTGGAACAAAAAGATGGGGAGGACGAGGAAGGAGAGGAAGAACAGTCTGGTGCAGCTGGAGCAACAGCTAGGACTCCTCTGGAATTATTACC
>NW_005188976.1:0-947 GCF_000239375.1 Pundamilia nyererei
GTCCAGCATAATTTCATGTTTGTTTATGTTCTCCTAAAAATTCTATAAACCATTAAGTTTAGACCTCTCTGTGTGTAGCCCTCAAACTCGGTTTTCCTTTGTCTGTCATGGAGCTGCTGACATCTAGTGGCCAAATAATATATGTGTAGGTTAATGTTAATTATATGCTAATAAAAAACGAAATACATGTTTTTTAAAGGAAGCATAAATTGAATCTTGTTATGTAATTATGTCCAGGACCATGTGCAGCAGGAGTGGTGGGGAAGAAGATGCCTCGCTACTGTCTCTTTGGAGATACGGTTAACACGGCTTCACGGATGGAGTCCACAGGCCTGCGTAAGACAACCACACACATTTTTTACACACTCACAACACTGGCAGCTTAGGCGCTTAGCTTGAATTGGCACAAAGGGAGGGCATATGCAAGCACAGAGTCTGATGGCTGCTTTTCACATCATCTTTCCAGCTCTGAGAATTCACGTCAGCCAGTCTACCATCAACATCCTGCAGAGGACGGACTGCAAGTTTGAGTATGAAAAACGAGGAGAGACGTATCTGAAGGTGAGCTGGGTGGTGTTGGGCTTTTTAACTTACTTATTTACTTTAAATGCCATACCACACAAACTGAGGTCACGAGTGTGTGTGAGTGTTTCTGTTTGTCTGCGCTTCACCCACAGGGTAAAGGAAAAATGATGACATACTGGTTAACAGGCGTGACCGGGGGAAGTTACAACCTGCCGACGCCACCGAGCGCGTGAGTAAAGTCCTATCAATAAAGAATTTTTACACAAACTGTTGAAGAACTCTGGACTGTGGTATACCCTGAACACAATACATAAACAGTATTATGATTTAATAAATAATGTAGGTTCTTTATATTATTAGATTACCACCTACTTTAAAGTGCTTCATTTGTTAATTGATAGACTAATTAACTGTAAATTTTT
>NW_005188976.1:2270-9953 GCF_000239375.1 Pundamilia nyererei
GTTTTCACAGCATCAGAAATATTTGTGTTGATTTTTAGTTTGTTTTATTAAAACATGTTTGAAATACGACACAAGATTTAAAGCAGTTCCTGTACTTTTCCTGTACAACGGCAAAAACAACAAACTATACAGTCACCTGGTACACTATTTTTTTCACACAAGCAGTGCAGAGGAATAAAAACAGCTGTAGAAAATCGTAATCTTATTTTTTAAAAAACCCATAAAAACATGGTAGAAACACAGAAATCTCAGTATACTGAGTACAACGTGCAGTATAAATGCAGTGGATATACGTTTTTAAGAACACAGGTGTGTTTTCATCTCTTTAGAGAATATTACTTCGACCTCACATTTCATGGAGACCCCTCTCAGTACTCATGAAAGCTGTACCCCAACCTGAAGCCAAGTCTTCACTCTAAGGTTTAATGAACTTGCTTTTTGCCCACAAAAGGGAGAGGTGTGGCCACAATGTTAGTGAGCAAACAAATGTGTTTCCCCACAGCGTGCTTAAAGAGTACGACCACACACCCGCAGCCTTACATGGTTTTAGTTGTAACTAAAGCAGTGCCACCCAGCTCTGTGGCAGGAAGTGGGATCCTGTGCTCCGCCATTGTGCTGCATGCAGACGAGTCTCCGCCCACCTCTGCTCCACCACGCATCATGAGGTCCCTGCAAGCTGTGAAGCCATTCTCCCACTCTGAGCCTGTTTGGCTCCCAGAGTGCCCGTGAGAGCAGGGTGATGGGGCCTCTGCCGCTCTCTGAAATATCTCAGCTTGACCGTTTCTTTCTGAGGGCAGAGGGTGCAGTTTGGCAGGTGGCTGCGCTTTCTGAAGAAGTTCCTGTCTTGGCATGCCATCCTCTGTGACACAAACAACAGAAAAACTGTCACTGAACGTTCACGCTGAAAGACTCCTCAGCCATTCGCAACATTATACCCCCCTTATTTCCTCAATTGATCAATAAGGTGCTTTTTTATATATTAAAGGTAATCATGTTTTTCTTTAAATTAAAGGTTCATAACATGCTTTAAAATAATTAAACGAATGTCTATCAAAACAGTTAACGAGGTCATGAGGTGGATGAGTATATAAATCCTCTGTATGAAAAAGAGGACTTCTTCTGACTGGTTGCCCCTCAAAAACAGAAGGTTTGCACAGAAAGTGGGCGGGACTTCTCACAGGCAGAACTGCGGGCCTGGGATGAATATATTGCCCCTTTAAAGGCTGTACCATTAAAAAAATTGCCGCAAAATTCTATTTTTTTTAGTTGATTGTTCAGTGAACCTCCTGACAATTTAAATTAAATATTAATTTGCATACATGATTTTTAATTTACATCCTATTTGCTAAATTCCTAATTTTTCATCTCTTAGAGAAAACTTTACTGCGACTTTAAAAAAAACAGCTCAGCACGAGCCGTTATCAAAGTAAAGATTGGGAAAAATGTAGGCGTGCAACTAAAATGTTTGAACTACTGCACTGCAACAAAAAGCAGCTAAGCAGTAATGTTTTTACATTCCATGTTTCCTGTGGTAAGAGGTGTGAGTCGACAGATTATTCACTGACGCAAAGGATGCCCAAGTGACTTGAGCTTCTCCTCAGCCCTTTCTTTGTTTTTCCTCTTTTTTTAAATTAAGTTAAGGCTGAATGAGAGCTGCATTCCAGGAGATTGAAAAAAAATGGCCACAGTCATGTTGGTGTATTTACGAAACACAAAAACTCGTGTGTCTGATTCAGGCCATCATCAGACACAGAGGCCTTTAAAAGCAGCTGCTGTTGGCTGTCAGACTGTCAGTTTTAGTTTCACAGGTTTTGTGTTTTCTGTAGCATTCAAATGTTCAGCCTCGGGCTATGCAGTGCTGTGAGAAAGTAATTGCACCCCTTTCTGATTTCTTAGTTTTTTTGCATGTTTGTCACAGCTGCGTATTTCGGATTATCAAACGCATTTTAGTATTTGACGAAGAAAACCTGAGTAAATACAAAATGCTGTTATTATAATGGATTCATTTATCAAGGGAAAAAATCTATCCAAACATGCATGGCCCTGTATGAAAAAGTCATTTCCCAGAAACCTAATAACAGGCTGTGCCACCTTTGGCAGCAACAACTGCAATGAAGCGTTTGTGATAACTGCCAATGAGTCTTCCCCATCACTGTGGAGGAATTTTGGCCCACTCTTCTTTGCAGACTTGTTTTAACTCAGACACACTGGAGGGTTTTCAGGCATGAATGCCAAAAGATCTCAATTGGATTTAAGCTCAGACTTTGACTAGGCCACTCCAAAACATTTGTTTTAGATTTCTGGAGTCATTCAGAGGGGACTTGCTGGTGTGTTTCAGATCATTGTCCTGCTGCATAACCCAAGTGCACTTGAGCTTCAGGCCATGAGCTGATGGTCAGACATTGTCCTTCAGGATTTACTGCTAGACAGCAGATTCTATGGTTCCATTGATTACAGCAAGTTATCCATGTCCTGAAGCAGCAACAGCCCCAGACTGTCACACTACCAACACCATAATTGACTGTTGTTATGATGTTGTCTTTATGAACTCCTGCGTTCGTTAATGCCAGACATAACGGGACACAAATCTTAAAAAAATAATAATTTTTTGTCTCATCAGTCCACAGAATATTTTCCCAGAGGTTTTTTGGCAAATATGAGACGAGTCCTTTTGTTCTTTTTGGTCAGCAGTGGTTTTCATCTTGGAACTCTTCCATGTATCTTTCTTATTGTTGAACCATGAACTTCCCCTAACTAAGGAAAGTGAGGCCTGCAGTTCTTTAGATGCTGTTCTGGGTTATTTTGTGACCTCCTGGATGAGTGATGGATGCGCTCTTGGAGTAATTTTGGTGGGCCAGCCAATCCTGGGAAAGTTCACCACTGCTCCACGTTTTCTCTATTTGTGGATAATGGCTCTCACCGTGGTTCAGTGGAGTTCCAAAGTTTTCAAAATTGCTTTGTTGTGTTGATAGACCTCTCTGCATTGAATCATACTTGTTATTAATCCGTGGCTCTCTTCCACAGCATGTCTTTTATTCTGTCTTCCTTCTCTCTCCCCAATTGGTCATGGCAGATTGTCGTCCCTCCCTGAGTCTGGTTCTGCTGGAGGTTTCTTCCTGTTAAACGGGAGTTTTTCCTTCCTACTGTCACCAAAGTGCTTGCTCATAGGGGCTCATATGATTGTTGGGGTTTTCTCTGTGTCTATTATTGTAGGGTCTACTTTACAATATAAAGCGCCTTGATTTGGTGCTGGATAAATAAAATTGAACAGAATCTGTAACCATTTTTGAGACAAATAGATATCAATGACTTTGTCTCTCAGAGTTTTTTTAGATGGTGGCATGCTGTGCTGGTTTGAGATCTTTCAGCCTACTTCACTTTGTCATACCGGTTCTATTTAATTTTTTGAGCAAACAATTACTTTTTTCACACATGGTTTGGATAACTTTTTCCCCTTAAGAAGGGAAATAATCATTTCAAAACATCATTTTGTATTTAATAATGTTAAAATTTGTTAGTTGACCTGAAACATATAAATATAACCAAGCAAAAACACACAAAAAATAAGGAAGGGGCCAAATACTTTTTCACAGCCCTGTACAACCTCTGGCACGGAAGAGTCTGTTTATGTGTTTTCAATGTTGTGCGGGGGGTGCCTACGTTTTCTTGCCCAACCAGCGGATGTGTGCTGAAACCAGAATAGATGGTAAGGGAGCGGGACTGACCCTTGGGACAAGTGAGAAGAAGAGAACAGAAACTGTGGAGTTTCTACTGTGCTGAACGTCACAGTTCATCACCTGCCCTTCTGCAGCCCTGTTTCCTCCACCCGACTGTCAGCTCTGCGTGTCAGATCTCCTCTTTTTAAGTAAACCGACTTCTCTCCACAGCTTCAAAAACCACGTTGTCTTGTAAAATATGTATCTTAGGAAAATACCTCTTATAACTTCTCTAGATCACTAGATGTATTAAAAGCATCTGATGAATATTTTGCTATTTAGTCTAATGAGCGTAATTTAAACAACTATAAAAGCCGCTTTCAGCTTCCTCCTTTTTCACAAGCGGTGGTCACAGCGGGGAGGTCTGCGTGTATGATTTTGGTAGATTTTTACAGCGAATGCCCTTCCTGACACTACCCCAAAGGGATTTGTGTCTCCTCCTGTGATCGAACCAGGGATCTTTCTCTTGTTAGGCAAACTTATAAACCGTAACACTCTAAGTGACACAAACCATCAAAAGCTTGTTGTCCTTACCGGAGGTGCTGCTGCGTCTGGTCTGTCGCTTGTATATAATAAACCAAAGAGTCAAAGCCAAGATGGACCCCACCACGACCACGACCACAGAAATCCACAGAGTCGGACTCAGCACCACCATCGAGGTGGGCTTGACAGTGGTGTTTATGGCTTTGAGCTGGTTCACGACAGTCAGGGGCGGCTCTGTGAGGGAGGAGGACAGCCACACGCTGACTACCTCAACAGTTAAACAGTTTGCATTCTGACATGTAAGAAAAGTTTCAGAAAGAAAAAGGATGAACTCAAGTCTGACTCGCTCACTCATTTTCTAAGCGGCTGTACAAGAAAAAAGAAGATGATAACGTTGATGTATTAGGTAGTCAGGTAAAATAAAAGTCTACATGATAAAGTTGTAAAGACATGCTGAATCCACAACTGAGACATACTCCAAGACAGAGGCAGGACGCTGAGAGAACAAACTTGTGCCCAAGAGGCAGAAAAAAATGATTAGAATTCAGTGAAACTCACCTTTTGGTGGATCAGGGTTAGATCTCATTAGTGACTTGCTGGGCACACACGTGTGGACTAAGTTGTCAAACTTTTTTCCCTCAGGACAAGACTTCTTATCCATTCCTGGTGCTACGTGAGTAACGAAAAGTAAAGTGGACTGTTGCCTTTGTCTAATGCTGTGTTTGTTGCACACACACAAACACACAAAAACACAGAGCGGCGAGCCACAGAGGAGGGCTATGACGGGAGGATTTGTGAAATGAATGCAGAAGGCCCAACAGACGTTTCAGTTCCTCCGTTTAATAGGAAAGAGTGAATCACTACATGTGTCTCCTGGGGACAGCGTGACAGAGAGAGAGAGAGACCACATTTCTATTTCAAAAACAAAGAGTTCCTGACTTTCAAGCTTGCAGGTTTATATTAAACAGACTCTTCACTGCAGACATCTCAACATGACGGCTTTATCAGTCTTTTTCCCCCCCAACCACTGGAAATATTGTTTGCAATGAATGCACAGTGCATGGGGTCAGATTTCAGAACCCTTTGCACAGAGGGGCCAAGAATTATGCAGATATTTGACCTTATATGCTGCTGGTCCTCAAGCCTTGAGCAAAGACACATATCACTGAATAAGAACTCTGTTTTATACTGAGATGCAGAGACATGTAAGAAATAATGCACTATAAGAAAAAAAAAAAGAACAAAACAAACCGCTAAAATGCTCAAAGCGCATCACCGAGTAAATTTCAGCACCCAGTGATGCGGTTCAGCACACTGGACAGACAGTTAAAGCAAAGAAACCACAGTGAGCTCAGGTAAAGATGCTTTCTGTGACCCCACTGTGATCAGGAAAAAACAAAAACACACAAAACAGGCACCATCTAAAGGTGGACCCACAACTTTCAAATTCAAATTGCGCTTGCTACGATAGCAATGATGAAAACAGCAGCTCACCCTCTCTGAGGAGAAAACTACGATGGGAGTTCAGTACAACCAGGCTTTCTTTGCGTTAGCTGGTTAACCCCCAAACCTCAGCTGGAGATAACGATTGTCGCGACGATGGTTATCAACTTTCTCTGATAAGTCGGGTTTTCTGCTTCCGGTACACCCCGGATCTGTGTTCGCATAAATAAACAAACAACAACAAAAAAAAGGAGCATTTCTCGGATCACGTGACTCTTCTTTCGCAGAAAAAAAGGCGGCTTCTATGAGTGCAACTTACTCACAAATGATGACGATTAAATGTATAAAGAATGTAAAACAAAAATAACAGTTAAATGCAATATCTTTGCACACAAGACAAGAGATTAATGCTGCAGAAAATCTGGGATTTTGTTGATGTTTATTTCTAATTTGAAGAGTGCGCATCAGAGCTCTGAAACTGTAATCTGGATACATTTAAACATTAAACGTTTCTGTCCCACAGGACAGGTAAGGACGTGTAAATCTCTTTATTTTGTTGGCAGATCAAAGTGAAATGCATTTTGATTGCTAGTCGGTCTTGGTGACCAACGAATGTAACTGATCAGTTTTCCAATCTGTGTACTAGTAGCTGCAATTCCAACAATGTAAAATAAGACCATCCATTCGCTTCCGCTTATCCTTTTCAGGGTCGCGGGGGCCGCTGGAGCCTATCCCAGCTGTCATATGTATGATGTAAAATAAGACTTTACAGCCAATTACAAGTACGTATAAAATTATAAACATTTTTCTGCTTCATTAAATTGACATAGGTTTACGGGCCAATACCAAAAATCACTTTTTTCGGACGACAGCTACAGAAGAAGACAAGTTTTCAAATTGTCTTGCTTTGTTACTTTTCCATTAAATATTTATGAAAGCCTCGAACTCACATGAACAATCCACTTGATGCTAAATCTGGTGATAAGTGACTGATGGAGGCTTAGAGCCACATTCATTTAGAGAAGTTCACCGCAGAGCTCGATGAGATTCCAATCCTAATGTCCTGGTTTGATCTCTTTTTGTGGGGATTTGATTTAAAGCCTAAACTTGAGCTCACTTAATTTGATGTAGATTTAATAGAACTGAGTTTAGATTGTGAAGAAAACTAACTGAGATCTGAGTAAAGTTTAAACTTAATCACTCAAACATATGTTTTAAAATCTCACACATCAAATGACCCTGCACCAGAAAAAAATCTAAACCCGAGTAGCTGAAAGTCCAGACTGTGAGAATTTAAGTGTAAAACAAAAATGGAATAAAAGGCATATCGTAGACATGCAAAGAAAGAAACACAAAAATACAAAAAGAGGTTTTTAATTTTGCACAGCACAATAAAAAAAGGCAGCAAACAAAAATCAGATCATAAGAGATGATCAGCTCCTGAGTCCTGAGGCATTGCACTGATTGTTTCCTCTACTCCTGCAGCAATAGTGTTCGTATATATGAAGACATTCAAGCATCAAAAATAAAGATTTTACTTTAAGGTGGCACATCTGCTGATTTTGTGATTTGGTATTTCATTATATCATAAAGCTACTGTGAGAATCAAAGGCACCAATGGCTGCACACAGGACACCCTGGGAAAAAAAACGTGTTTAGAAATAGATCAGAAATCTGTGTTTACCAGCGTTGAATGAAATCCTATATATATTTTAAAAAAAAATTTAAAAAAAGTGACTGCTGAGAAGAAAGGAGGTCTACTCATGGATGCAATAGCAAACATGCAGAAAAAAAATCATCTGCTGGATGGACATTGAAAGGACAGATAAAACCTCCCAGAAACTCACTGGGTTGTACAGATGGGCGTGGACCTCCATTACCCTGAAAGAATCTCTGTCGCGCGCACACAGTCACACACTGATGCTCATGGTTTGAAAAGAATGGGCTGCATCTTGGTAAAGGTGAAGTTGTAATACTGTGGCAGACCCTGGTGGCTGATGCTGCCGAATTTGTCCCAAGAGAACGGCGGGAGTCCGTCCTG
>NW_005188977.1:0-1486 GCF_000239375.1 Pundamilia nyererei
GTTTATATGACTTCCATAAAACAACAGGGTTAGAACACATTGTGACGAAGTAAGATGTTTGTTTTGTAGTCCATCTTCTGCACAATGTAGTTTCAACAGGCGGACATCCGGTGTCACACCGCTCCTCTCTTTCCCTGAGTCCTTAGCAAATCTCCTTCCCACGATGACGTTTTCAACGAGGCCAAGGAAAAGAATTTAGGAAAAGGAGATAGGCGCTACTTTTGAAATAACATTCCACGTGGTTCCCTTGTGACGCTGAGTCACGTGACCTCGCAGCAACAAATCACAGCAGAGCCGGGAAAGGGGGCGGAGCAAAGTGTCTGTGCAAGTCGAGGAGAGTCGAGCAGAGAGCCGCTTTTTTATGAAACGGGAGTAAAGTAGTGAACTTACAGAAACATATACCACTACCAACGTTTGGATCGATGTCTGCATCGATCTGCACACCCTTGTCTCCTGAATTGTAGCTGAGATCAGCGGGAACCACGTGGGTCTCTGCTCCCTCATCTGTTTCCTGTTTGGAAAGACTTCCAGCTTCATCACGGAGTTTCTCTCGGTTTGTGGGCTCATCTAAAGGTAAGCACCGAGCTAACTTTAATACGGGTTCAGTTTATGTTGAGTTTAGCTCTGATGAAAATAATAGATTGCTTGGGATACACTGGAGTTTGACACACTGTAGAGTTTGTGATTGCTTGCAACATTATGAAATGGCGGTTGCTAGGGGGTAAGAATACATATAGAAAAATAGTCTTGGAATATGAACAAAAGGATGGGCTGCAGGGCAGGAGAACAGCCAACCCAGGACAGGAAGCCACAGGTACAAGCCTGGGGGAGGGAAATCAGCCTTTACAATAGGACTTAATAGGATGATCTCCAGATGCATCTGTATTTTATTGTCTTCCAGCGCAAATAAAGACGTCTGATAAAATAAAGACACTGTTTAGTCTTAATGTTTATTACGTATTATACACAAATGCAATAAGCAGCCGGTGCTATAGGCATCTGGAAGCACCTGTATATACAATTCTAACATGTGATTAACTATTAGTACTCAGTGTCACTCTTTCTTTGCAAAACTAAGCAACTGAAAATAATCGATACTCCCTTAAAAGTGCACATGTGTAATTTATATAATTACATCACCACATCTGATTAGAGTAACATTAAGCAGTTTTATATTACACAGAACAACGAGAACAGAGCTCTACAATTAATAACATCTAATATCAGCTAGTCTGACAATGAGCTGAACATCACTAATCATTACCGGTGCCTTTTTTGAGTCTCTCTGCTTTCCTCTCAATTTCTGTACATTATTTAAAAGTCTTAATAAAGTGACATTTTCTCTATATTGGCAATGTACATCTCTGTTTAGAGCTGTTCACACTAAAGTAAAAAGCACCATCACTTCCTGCGGATACCCTTTCGGCGCCAGCTGCAGTCACAAGGCTGGAGCCGAACAACAACACCCTGATAACGACTGTGTTTA
>NW_005188977.1:2471-9949 GCF_000239375.1 Pundamilia nyererei
TCTCCCTCTTTGTGCTGACAATCAAGCCAAACACCAACATCATCAAATATACAGTTGAAACCAGATATTTATGTACTCTTCAGATAAAAACACAAACACTTTTTAATTGTAACATCAAATCAGACTAAATTTCTTTAGATTGATGAATATAAAAAAAACACATTTGTTCACTTTAAGAGTAAAGAGAGAAACTATCTGTATTTCTTAATTGCAAATGGCACCAAATTGTATTCAAAATTGAGCCACACTTATGGAGCTCCACAATCCTTTCCCTGGTGTTTTGGTTGACATTTCTTGATGTTCCCATGTCAAAGAAACAGGCTCTGTGTTTTGCCTTATATGCATCCACAGCTGTGCCACCAATTTACTCACATGGACTCTACTAACCTATCAGAAGCTTCTTCAGGTCAGAATGGAATCGTCTGCAGTTTTCTTATTAATTAACAATAAACTTAGTGTATATGTACTCATAAATATGATGAAAGTGATAAAAAAATAGAAGCTCTGTCTTTATTCTGCCATTTAACTAATTCAAAAGATATTTCAATATTTATTTATCCAAAACAAAACAAGTTTACTCTAAATTGATGTTGTACAGTAAAAGAATGTTCTTCTGTTTTCCACAAAGTGTATGTAAATATCTGGTTTAAACTGTGAATATACTGCTGTGTATTGAAGTTCCTCTTGTTTTGCATAGATATACTGAACAACATACAAAGCATAATATATAAAATAACATCCACCAGAGTTTTTTCTTTGAAAGAAGCCCCTTATATCCATTCTTATATTTCAGTACATAACTGAAATCGATTTATTTAGCCGTGGAGGGTAACAACTGAAAAAATGAAATAAACACACATGTAAGCTAAGACTCTCTAAAGAAACAGCATTGTTGTTGATCAGCTTTTCATTTCGCCATTTGTTGATTCACTTGAAGAGACCCACAATATGGGTCAAGCGATCAGTTTGATATCAATCTTTCGTGATACACCGTCATATTTACATTATTTGTACAGTACGAATGATTTTCTTTGGTACCTGGTTGAACTTTAGTTCTCCTCTGTCTGCCTGGCTGCGTTTCTCCATCAGCGCACTCAGTGTCATTGTCGGCTCAGTAGCGCCCCCGAAGTCGGAGTACTTCAACACCTCCTGAATGAAGTCTTCGGCTGCTCTCCTCGGTGTCTGTTCACAGTTTATTGTGATCACGTTGAGAGGGTGTTTGGAAAAAAACACCTACTAATCATTAGCTTGGCATGCTGGGAGAAGTTGATGGTTTGCTCGCTTGTTCAATTATTTCCATCTTACTTTGACTGCAGATGTAACCAGACATATTCCAGCAGGATTTGTAAAAAGCGTTTTAACAGACACACAAAGCTGGAAAAGTCTTCATAGTCTTTTTTTCTTTAGGTCACGAGCAGTTGTCTAAGCATTTCACTGCATATCGTACTGTGTATGACTGTGTATGTGACAAATAAAATTTGAATTTGATTTGAATTTGGTGAACCTCTCGGCTTGTGATTGGGAGCGTATGCTTCCGTCTACGATGACATTTGTACGTGCTGCTGAACACTTTAAGGTTTAAGATTTAGGGCAGTGCTGTCTGTTCACCTTGACTCTTGAAACCGACGCCTTTGCTCTCGAACTGCATTTGTCTTTTGGGAGACATTGATTGTCCTCGAAGCTTGTTCTTTAGTGTAAGATATACATGGGGATGAAGCTGAATAATATTCAACCAAAACACAGGCTCGGTGTGGTTCCAATTATGTTAATCTATCATTTTGCTCTGGCTGCTATGCCATGGTGGACATTGATCCAGTTCCGTAGTCACCTGTAATAACAGACTGAGACACTTATAATATCATTTTCATCACTGCTCAATAACACTTTCCCTCTCTTATTCTTCTATCCATATTTTAACACATCTCTTTCCATCACTTCTTACAGACACACACAAACACACTTCTCTTTACTGCATTCCTCAGTTTCTACACACTTCATACTCCATGTTTTCTGTTCCATATTTCTGAAAGAGGAAAAAAAAATCATGCAATCAAAACCTGGATCCCGGCCGTACTGCTAAGCTCAGTGCTATAGTAAAGTGAGAAAGTGATATTTCTATAACTAATGTGATATGATTAAATATGTGATTAATACATGAGAAGAAAAATCTGCCTCCACAACACCTACAGGCCAGTGGACACTCTTTCACTGATGAGGATGTACACATCCTGGACAGGGAGGAACGCAAGTTTGAGCGTGGCGTCAAGGAGGCCATCTACATGAGAAGGGAAAGACCATCTCTGAATCGCGGAGGGGGACTAAGGGGACATCTTTTGCCATCTTACAATGCTGTGATTGCAGCCATTCCCCAACTCTCTGTGAATGGTACTCATGGCCATTGATCAGTGGTCTTTGATCAGTGGTCATGAGAATTTACATAATTATGATGAAGGAACTGACCTACCAGCCCATTGTTCCTTCAGTGGTTCTAGTTACTGTTTATAAGATTGGGGAAACCGCTGAAAACGCTACGTCCAGATGAACAGAATCAACTTTTTGAGATTTACTTACCTGAATGATTGAGCATGCATCGAGAAGAATTTAGAATGGATTACCTTGCTGAATCCTTTTAGACAAGGGACTTAGGACTTACTATCTAATCGTGTCCCACATAGATGATGTTCTCCAGTGCCCACTGTAATGTGGAGAAGCTCACTTTACGATTTTTTGATCAGTAACAAGACAGAACCAGACGTGGAAGCTGCGGGATGCTGGACGGGCTCAGCTGAACCTCTAGCTGTCATGGCAAGATGCTGGATGGGCTCGGCTGAACATCCAGCTGGCGTGGCAGGGCGAGCAGGTGCGAAAACTTCTGGCTGAGGCATGGCAGGTGACGGCATGGCAACCACAGACGGCAGGGCGGGCTCTCCAGAGCACTCAGCAGGAACTGATGGCGGAGCGGGAGCTGTGAAGTGCTGGGGTGGTTCGCCTGAACCCCCAGCAGACACTAGAAGAGTCTACACAAACTGCTCAGTGACCCCCATGGAAGCAGCAACAGGCTCTTCGGGAGGTCCAGAGCAAAGTTAGTCCTCCAAATCAGCCTCTGGATAACCTGGCCTGGGTCTCAGTCCCACAGGGGCTTTGCTGAGCCTCATGGCTAGCATCTCCAGTGAAAACAGTCTTGAAGCCTGACTTCTTAGAAGCATGGGTCGTGGCATGATTAATACACAGAGATGCTAGATAATTGTGCAAAGGGATAAGATGTTCTGTGGAAGACTTGGGCAGTAACTAGTCCTTTCATGAACATGAACAGTCTCTTCATAACCGGGCCAATGAACTGGCAAATCTGTATTGATTTTAGCTTCCTCCTTAGAAAAAACACGCGGAACACAGTCACCCACCTCATGCTGTTGTAAGCCGCGGTGATGACGTGGACACCGCCTCCTCCTAGAAGCCACGGTTGTGGAAGTTGGCGCTGTCATGGCTGAGGCGAATGTGGTGCTAGAAGCAGCCACTGGTTGTGTCAAGGAAAATGCAGCACTTGTCTGCTGCTGCGTCGCCATGGACCTGGAGATAGGCAGGAGGCTCAACACACCAACTTTAATTCCTGTATCTGGTGTAGGGAGAGCTGCGTCACACAGGGGCTGGAGTGATTCAGTCTGCATGCTGAGGGACTTGCTGCTTCGGCAGTGAATGGGAAACTCCTCCAGTTGTAGCCAAAAAAAGTCGTTGTGCTGCTCCGATAAGCGCTCCACAAAAAACAGGTTGGCAGCAATAATCCGACATAGCTGGACCCGTATAGATTCTTTCTCCACCTCCTCCCCTTGAGCAGAGAAGATAATCCAAAATCCATGGAGCTGTGTGACGTGGACACTGTTAAGCGTTCAAATATTGAGGAGGAATACAGGAGGGATTCAAAATCACAACACTTGTCCAGGAGGGTTGGGTCAAACGATGATTTTAATAAACACACGTGTGGGGGGATGAACACTGTCACACACTCATCGTCAATCTCCGCCCAATAATACACAAGCAGTTGTTTTTATAGCATCACGGTATTATTTATGATGCCCCCTCATGCGTCAAGCAGATACAACCCATATGGAAAAGAAATAGTAAAAACTTATATGATTTACTCATGAAAGTGGCCACTTTCATGAGTAAATCAAAATAATAATTTTGATAAATAAATTCGTATTTGTAAAATACTTTTAGAATTCCACATTAACAAAGTGAGTTTCGAAATGTTTTTTAAAAACCTCATTACATTTCAACCATTACCATCCTAGGGGCGCTAGGATGGTAATGAGGTGCTTGAAATGTTGTAGGTGGCTGAGTTTATACTGCTACCACTGAGACTGATCGGGACTCCGTCGTTGTGGATCTATGGACGTCCCCAGAAGCAACTTTTTGTAGTTGCTTCTGGGGTTTTACCTTGAAGCTTCAAAGATATTGTTGTCACTGAGGAGTTTACTCATGTTTATTTGCTCTGCTTCTTTTTGTCAGGGATAAAATACACATATATATATTAGGGGTGCAACGATACACAAAATTCACGGTTCGGTTCGATACTTTGGTGTCACGGTTCGATATTTTTTCGATACAAAAAATTGTTCATGCCTTTTTAATTTGTCATTTATTAAAATTATAAATATATATTTTAACTCAAAAGTACAGTTTTTAAATTTAACCCTAACCCTTGTGCGTGTTTTTTATTTTGACAGCGAATGCGCACCTGCGGACCACTTATGTGCACCCCTGGTTATTTAGCTCGTCATATTGCAGCCACAGAAATTATTTTGTCCATGAAACCATAAAGCTGCACTTTATTTTTGCCTTATAGTCTGATTTGTCATAACTTCTCCGTTTTGTGGTAAGCTTTTCTTTGGCTGTCACTTCTTCACCCTGACCTGTCTTATTTGGCTCAGCAGAACTAAAATATATATCTGTCTGTGAAGGTTCTCAGTCATCCAGGTCATCGTAGTCAAATATAAATCCTGCTGCTTTTACACACGCACTCACATAAGCTCAGCGATTCTCTGCGCGATCAACCTCTCACATGTTTAAGCTTGCTGCGGGAGATTTCACTTGTCATGTTTGCATAGTAAGCTAACAATTAATAAGACGATGTCAGAGGAATTGGTGCACAAATTATCATCACTCACAGATCAGTGCTGTCGCTCTCTATAAACAGTTCGCACGATTGCAAAGTGAAGGCAAAAACCAAGCGCAAATTCAAACGCGACTTCAATATGTCACATATTGACAGTGGCTCACCGATGCCAATGACATAATTACCCAGCTACATTTCTGAAAGAATGCAAAAGCATTGACATGTATTTTTCCTACAATAGCCCGACGGGCAGGGAAGAGATAGATTTTGGTAGCCCGACTGAAAAAAATCGCTAGCCCCAGGACGTCAGGCTAGCGATATTGCGAGCCCTGTATCTGATTGAGGAATCACTCATCTTTGGAAAAGAGAGTTTATTACAGAGAAATGTCTCTTTCCAAAATAAAAGCTATACTATACGCTTCTTCTGGGCTATATTCTCAGCAGCATAAGGAGAATCATGTGCTAACAGCTGTCTAAATGACTCGGCTAAAGTTAGTAGCATGCTTGTTGTTTTTGTCTTTGCACTAGGATGATGTCGGCGTAAATGTGCAGTCATATTCGTTGTGTTCCCACTAGTGCTTTCAGGTTAATCTCGTTGAAATGACCTTAACGCCACAACACGGCAAATCTCCGTTAACGAGCTACCGCCGATCGCCCCGTGCATGGGGCTAGACGGCCAACACGTTAACGAGCTAACTGCGCTAACACACTAGTTCCCACCCATGTAATTGAGCATTGCATGGCACATCCAACATACTGTTTTACTTTAGTCCATGACTCGCTTACCTTCAGGGTCATACGTCACATGAAAACCAAAATAATTCCAAACGCCAGATCTGAATGAGGTTGGGGGAGGTGCCCTGCGCTCTTCCTTCTGTCTATGCTGTCTGTGTTGAGCGCTCAGTGGATCTGTGCTCGACAGTGCAGCCTAGGCGGAGTAGTCGAACGCAGATTCACTGAGCGCTCCACACAGACAGCATCGTCAGAAGGAAAGTTGATAAAATAAATTACAAATGTTGTATTGTTCAATACATATGCGTACCGAACCGAAAGCACTGTATCGAACGGTTCAATATCGATACGAATATCGTTGCACCCCTAATATATATACTTTTTGTGTCCCAGCTGAGTAACAGGAAGAGAAGAGTCTGGTGGTGCAGCAGAGGAACAATTTCAGCCATTTGGACTCAGCTCAGCCACTACAGAGGAAACAATGACTCCAACACAAATGGTGAGAAGAACATCACAGTTACACTGTTATTGAAACTGTGTGTACAGCTGGTCGGTTTTTAAAAGCCTGTTATCTTTATCTTTTCCGTCCTGGGCTCCTCCATATGTACACAATCTACATTCACAACCAAAAACCACAGAAGTTGCAAGAAAATACAAAGATCTTATTTTCTCTACACACATTGAAACAACAATATCATCAGTTGAACTAAAAAAAATTTTCTGAAGTAAAAGAGATTCTTTGATGATCAATATTTCTTCAATAGTGTCAGTTTGTACAACTCTCATTGTAGCACATCATTGTAATGTGATACTATCACCAGAAGGTGGTAGTAACACACCAACAATGTGTTTTTTTTGACATGTCTGATTCCACCAATTTCAGTTTGTTCCATGATTGAATTTCACTCACTGCCTGTCTTTGTATCTCTGTCACTGCAGGACCAACATGGAGCAAGAAGTCAGTGCTCTCAGGAGGCCGACAAACCTCACAGAAGAAAGGGGGAGAAAACCTACAGCTGTGATGAGTGTGGAAAGGAGTTTACCCTGGCTGGACACTTAAAACGACACCAAATCATCCACAGTGGAGTTAAAGCATACAGTTGTGACTTGTGTGGAAAGTCTTTTACCCTGGCTCAAACCTTAAAAACACACCAACTCACGCACAGTGGATTTAAACCTTACAGCTGTGAGTTTTGTGGAAAGTCATTTACCCTGGCTCAAACCTTAAAAACACACCAACTCACTCACAGTGGAGTTAAACCTTACAGCTGTGAGTTTTGTGGAAAGTCTTTTACCCTTGCTGGAAACTTAAAAACTCACCAACTCATCCACAGTGGATTTAAAGCGTACAACTGTGACTTGTGTGGAAAGTCTTTCACCAAGGCTGGAGACTTAAAAAGACATCAAACCATTCACACTGGAGTTAAACCTTACAGCTGTGAGTTGTGTGGAAAGTCTTTTACCCTGGCTAAAACCTTAAAAACACACCAACTCATCCACAGTGGAGTTAAACCTTACAGCTGTGAGTTTTGTGGAAAGTCTTTTACCCTGGCTAAAACCTTAAAAACACACCAACTCATCCACAGTGGAGTTAAACCTTACAGCTGTGAGTTGTGTGGAAAGTCTTTTACCC
>NW_005188978.1:0-1178 GCF_000239375.1 Pundamilia nyererei
TCTTAGGAACAACTCTGCTTTGTCTATATCTGGGACTCTCCACCATTTGACCTTAGAACTGAAGAAGCTTCTCGGATGAGAGGTGAAACGTCTTCAAGTAACTTAAAGAAGTCCAGACACTTTTCTTTGCAAGCTCCTTTCACTACGATGACCTGGATGACTGAGAACCTTCACAGACATACACCTGAAATATCTGATACTTCCTGTTCCTGTCCACCACATCATCCTGATTCCTACCTGTGGCCACATGGGATGTGAGCAGCTCAGGTCACTCTGGAGACGATGCTTCACCAACTGCTGCCAGAGGTGGAGCTTTTTCCTTGAGCGCAGGATGTCCCGCACATCCCTTAGCACTTCCTCTAGGGTCAACAGGAGCGCCAAGACCACAAAGAGGACACACCACCAGTCCTGAGACAGACAGGTGTAACATAAATGTTAGAGTAATGCATGTGAGAGATACACAGGTGACACATAGATAGATAGGTTAGGTGTGACAGACAGGTTACCTCGGGGAGGACATAACGATCAGGTGAGTCTCGGTGGACAGACACTGAGATAGCGACAGTCGTCCAGGAAACATTAAACAGGAAGTTAAGGATAAGGAGAAGCCATGCCCCAAACCTGTCAGCAGGACAGACAGACATGCAGGTAGAAAAGTGTCCTATCACCTGACATAACCGTCAGTCAGAGAGACTTTACCTGCCGTAGAGATTCCATTTGACGTGGATCAGTTTGAGGAAGACGGGATTCATGATGAGATCAAGTTTCTCCTCCTGAATCACCATCTGCAGCTTGAACAGATACAGGTACAGCTGATGTCCGACTGCATTTATAGCACGTAAAATAAAATCCTCTGTGCACTGATGCCATCAAACAAAAATAACCTGCACTGGTTCTTAAGCTCCGTCAAGCAGTGCTGTGCAAAAGTCTTGAGCCATTGCTTATGTATTTTATTTTGTTCCTCTTTGGATATTGGCTGCTTTTCACTCATGTTCAGTACAGTCCTTGTACCTGACCATTTTCACTGGATGGTTTTGGTTATTGACCCTCTGAACTCTGACCCATGAATTATTCAAGCAACACGTAAAAACTCCAAAACACGTACGAACTCCAAAACACGTACAAACTCCGAAGGACATACAAACTCCGAAGCAGGTAAATACTCCAAAACACGTACA
>NW_005188978.1:2852-9947 GCF_000239375.1 Pundamilia nyererei
AAGCACGTACAATCTCCGAAGCACCTACGAACTCCAAAACACGTACGAACTCCAAAACACGTAAAAACTCCAAAACACGTAAAAACTCCGAAGCACGTACGAACTCCAAAACATGTAAAAACTCCAAAACACGTACGAACTCCAAAACACGTAAAAACTCCAAAGCACAAACAAAACACAACAGAAGTGCTCCAGTATGCTAGGGCGCAGTGTTGAGCTTTTGTTACCTAGTGGCTACATAAGCCAAGAATTACCAATGACCGGATTTGGTGTGTGGTAGTAACAGGTAAATGAACATTTTTTTAAAAATTATTTAAATATATGAGAGTGCTTGTGTATAAATTACAGATGGCACGATACCACTTTTTTATGTCCGATACGATACCGATATCATAAATTTGGATATTTGCCGATACTGATATGAATCCGATATAGTGTGTTTTTTAATCAATAAAACTTTTTTAAATATCTTGCTGCATTTTGTATAAGTTCATACTCAAGTTTAAATAAAAAACAACAATAATACTATTCTGTTATACCTGTATGTAAAAAATACACTGCACCCAAAATATTTCATAGTTTAGCAAAACTGATCAATCTAATAAACTTAAACCTGCTCCATCCTTCCTATTCTGGTATTTTAAAGAGTACTTAGCAGAAATATTAAGCAACCTAACTAATAGGGTTCCAACTCCCAGCAAAAAAAAATAGGGAACCACCCCCCACCCTCCGCCTCATGATGCTTAATTGACGTAATCAACGTTAATTTGATGCAGTGTGAAAAAAAAATGCACAGAAATAAATTATTTTTCAAGAATAATTAAATAGATTCAACATCTTTCTTCAATAGAACTGCAGACTGCACAGATGGTATCTTCCCAAAGGAAAAAATACTATAGCTTACTAGGATATATTAGACTTAACAGTTACTATATACAGTAATGGACTTCTATACATTTTAGATCAGATTAAAACTTGGGTGTAAGATTCAGATAAATATTTATTAAAAGCTAGACATTTTAAATGAGAATAAGAAAGAAAAGTATGTCTTTGTGCCCCCTTTTCCCTGTTAATGCCCTATCGGCCCCCCTTTGCTAGATCCGCCCCTGCACAGTTACCAGCCGTCAGCTGCGTAGAAAAAGAACCTGGTGTAGAAAGTAATATTAAATAAATTCTAACAACAACTTATCAAGCTTAAACGTGCTGCTGCTGTTCAGCCGCTGGTTTCCTCTTTCTGGTGCAAAAACAAACAAGAGACACGGACTCACGACAGAAAAGCCGATCAGCTGATCATTGTTCAGTTTCATGATTGAAGTAGCAGCAAGAAGAGGCAGTTGCTCCATATATCGGTTGTTAAGCTTAACGTGGGAATGCTTTACAAACATTCAGAGATGAACTTACACACTTGCTTTACTTCTCTCTGGGATAACTTCCTCGGAGATGAAATGCCGGTTTGGTAGCGAGGCTACAAATACACACAGCCGTTCTATCACGTGACACATACTGCTGCAACGTGCTACGGTTATGAGGCGAGTTACGCCGTGTCGCAAGTTTTGTGAGGTGCTTTTTTTGATATTTAATAGATTGGATTACATTTTTTATTTCTCTCTGATATCCGATCCAGTAATTTACGTCAGTATCGGACCGATACCGATACGTAATATCGGATCGGTCCATCTCTAGTATAAATACACAAACAATACACATATGCTTTCAATTGTGTAATTTAAGTGATGTAGTTAGCTCTGTTTTGGAATTTCAGTTAACGCTAGAAATGTGTTTTGCCGTTCGTATGTGCTTTGTCTCTAGGGGCTACCGTATATATTTATATATAAACATATATAAATAAAACCACTTTTTTTTACATTAGTAATTCCTTTTGTGCATAATTTTATATTATTGTTAATAATAAATTAATTAAAGCAACAAAACAACCTGAAGAGCCGGCTCTTTTTAGTGAGCCGAGCCAAAAGAGCCGGTTCTCCAAAAAGAGCCGGAAATCCCATCACTATTGTGAGTGTAGATGAGGGTGGGAGTAGATCAGCTGGTAAATGGACACCTTTGGTTTCGCCAAAGCTACAGTGTCACTGCAGTCATGGTGCTAAACTATGTGTTGACATGTGTCTACCCTCACTTAAACAAGAACCCAACATACTTAAACTCCTCCACTTTGTCCCTGTTCTGGAGTACGGCCTCCACCCTTTTCCTATTGAGGACTATGACCTTAAACCTGAGGCGTTCTCTTTTCTGCCCTTCACGCTCGGCAGTGAACCATCAGGATAGCTCAATGAGGCTAAAATAACCGCATCAACACAAAAAGCAGAGCGGTGATCCCAAGGCCACAGAGTAGATGTGTACCCACACCATCATACATCCGTCAGAGGACGAGGAGTTGATCCAAAGAGCTGTTTAGAACTTCAGACAGGCACTTAGTGAAGGAACCTGACTCAGTCATGTAGACGCCCCAACTCCCAGTAAACATCTGCATCATCATCATTTTTTTTTCTACAGTTTGATCCTAATTTTAGTTTAAGAGGACACTAATCCATGAGTAATATTATAGGATGCCTTATTAAATCATGGGGATCCCTCCGGACAAGATGATTTTTTTTTTTCTTTAAATGTAGCTCAGGTGGTGCTAATGGGGATGCCGAGGTTTGAATCCCTTCACTTACTGTTGAAACTTACCGGAGACATTGGCTCACCGACCCACACACCTACAGACAGACAGAGGGGTGTTAGGCAAGACCAGCAGCTGTAATATCAACACTACTGCAGAAGTACTACTGCAGCTGTGAGGCTGCTGTACGCCAGACTGCACACTGTAGTATCACCTGACAGCTGGTCCTCAGGTGAGTGTAGTTCTGGTTCCAGCAGGTTCAGGTAGTAGTAGTGCTGCCTGGTCATTCGGTCGAATACATGGAACTGACTGAGAGCCAGCTGAGCCTAAACACAACCACATGTTACATAACAATGTCTGTGAACGAATCACAGCTGTGTTGTTTTTATGTGGGACGTTATACCACTGGGCTCATCCGGCCAATCAGAGCTGTTATACAGAACTGTCCATCAGAGTCCTTCAGCCCCGCCTCCGCCCCGAGCTCCAACAGCACACGAGCTGCATCACTACGCTCTGAAGACACAAAGAGATGATTACAATCAGACAGTGGGAAGGAAAAACTTCCTCTTGACAGGAAGACACCTCTGGCAGAACCAGGCTCAGGAAGGGGCGGGGCCATCTGGAGGTTAGCAGAGGAAGACGCAACAAAGAAGTACTGTGGAAGAGAGCCAAGGGTTAATAATAACGAATAATCAAATGCAACGAAGTAAATAAGTGAAAAGCTGACTGAAGAAGAAACACCCAGTGCATCATGGGAATCCCCCGGCAGCCTACACCTGTTGCAGCATAACTAAGGGAGGATTCAGGGTCACCTGGTCCAGCCCTAACTATATGCTTTAACAAAAAGGAAAGTTTGAAGCCTAATCTTAAAAGTAGAGATAGTGTCTGTCTCTGAAATATCTTATTATAGAAAAGTTAGACATATTTTCCTAGCATGTGCTTAATTTTGCTTGGTAAGAATATGGTTTCTTTTTAGACAAAAAATACGAAAAAATGTTCAGAAACAAAGTTTTTTTTTTAACTTTCTTGAAAATCGATTTTTGCAGTGCAGTTTTTTCTTGTACAGACTTTTAAAAACATGGACAGGAAACTGGTCCAGTAGCTAGCACCACTCCCTCCATCAAGAAGGTTCTGAGTTCAACTCCAGCATCTGCCTTGTGCCTCCCCTCTGGGTTCTCTCCCACAGTCCAAAGATTGAAGTTAATCGCTTATTCCAAATCGTCCACAGGCAAGACTGTTAGCCCTGTGACAGACGGGTGACCAGAAGATCCTTCCTCTCAAAGTGAAAAAGAAACAACACTGAAAGCATTACTGACGGGTTTGTTTTCAGTTGATCTGACTTCAAACATACTTGTCTACATAATTTTTCTTATTTCAAGAAATCTTATCGAGTGTAATTATCTTATTTCACTTATTATAGTCAGGATCTTCTTTAAAGTCAATTATTATTTTTCCTTATTTCTAAACAGGCAATTTTTGCAGTGTGTGTCAGTGGTACCTGCGTTAGCGGCGAGCTGCAGTGGTGTCCTGCATTTGTAGTCGGTGCAGCTGATGGAGGCTCCGGCCTGCAGCAGAAGCCTGATCGAACCGACGGCATCATTCTTCGCAGCGTAGTGAAGCGGGGTCTGCTTGTCCAGAAAGGTGCGAGCCTCCGGATCAGCTGATCATAACACACATGCAGTCATGTGACTCTATCACATGACTTCCCATCACACACTGTTCATGCTTTAGTGTCCACAGACCTTTTCGGTCCAGCAGGAACTGCACCATGTCCTGATAGTCCAGCGCCGAGGCCACATGCAGCGCAGTGACTCCAAACTGATCTGGCCGCAGGAGGTCTGAGCCCCGGTCTAGGAAGAACCGCATCACATCCACGCTCCACGCTCTGGAGATCTGAACACACACGTACCTGCATTAGTTCTCTGCAGACACACACCTGTACCACACAGACACAGCACAAGCTCTCCAGAAGCTCTCAGTGACCGTCCTGCAGGTGTGTGAACAAACGGCTAACAGGGCAGAAGTGACTTCCTGTGTGACCTCGTGCAGGACGGTCTGTCCATATCTGTCTGAGGCGTTCGGATCAGCTCCGTCTGAGATCGCCCGGTCCAGAAGCTGAAGGTCCACCTGAACAAACACACAAACATGAATACAAACAGAGGAAAAGAAAAATGGTTTGATTTTATACGGACACTTCTCACTGATTGTTACCTGGTCAGTGTCCTGGTTGGTTGCAGCCAGATGTCTGAAGTGATCGAGCAGTTTTTTGTTGAGTTGTTGGTTTTTGTTGATGTTGTCTATTTTGTCCCTCTGCTCTTTGTCATCTTCATCATCCTCAGCCAGACCACAGTATTTGACCTCCACCTGAAATCCTGAAAAAGAAGCTTTGATGAAGGCCAAACTCAGACTTGTTGCAACGACTGAGCTCAGCTGGACTTACCTGTAAGCTTTCTTCTTTTCTGCCTCCAGCGACCTCTGTAATAAGACACCCACCAAGCTGCTGCTGACACAGAGGACCTGGATCCCTGTGGACACCCTGATTCCTGAGGACAAGTAAATACCTGAGGACACCTGGATACACTGTTTTTTCTGCTAAATTCTGTTAAAGACACCCACCAAGCAATCGAATAAAGTTTTTATGAGTACAAATATTTTTAAGCATTGAGGAGTTAAGCTCCAGCTGGCTGCATATGAGGAAAATCCCACTCACCTGGACGGTTCTTCCTGTCATGTCCTCCAGCTCCAGTCCAGTATTACATAGACCCCCCTGGGCTCCTCTCTTCATCCTGCTTCTGATGTACCTCTGAGCTCTCTGCTGGTTTCAGTTGACGAAAACAAACCTTTAAAGTCAGCTGATGGTGACGTGTTGCAGCTCAAAGGTTTATGGTTTATCTTATCAGTGGGTGGAGATTGTTCCACCTCGGTCCACGTTCAGGTGTTGACCCAAGGTTCAAGCAGACGAGTATGATATATGATATGCTTCAGTTTTACTTCTTTGTTAGTAGAAAAAAAACAAAAGCTGTACAAATTCTTTGTTTTCCTGTTTAGTCACATAATGAATCTGAGCTGTCTCCTAAACATCAATGATGTGCTCCCCATCGGTCCCAACACGAGGACCAGATTCAGAGCGTGAATGAACTCATTTTAATACAAAAAGCATCTGTGCAAACTCATAAAGGGCTTCATATATAGTTAGAGCTTTCTTTCTCTTTCACTCTTTCTCACACACACACACGCCAACTTCAAACCACCAAGACTTCAGCAGGGACCAAACAAAGCCAACTGATGTGACCTCTGCATGAGCCTAAAGTTGCTCAGAAATCCCAAGAAGTTTATTCTGTTCATCTGGACATTTTCAGTGTGAGAAACGTTTCGTCATCACGTCACCTTCTTGATCAGTGGTTGTTGATCAATGGTCATGACAGTTTGCATATCATAAACTGATATGCAAACCACTGTTCATTCAGTGGTACTGGTTTCAGTCATTGTGTAAATGTCCTGTTTAAGGTTGGAAACCTGCAGTCAGCTGAGACTGAAGATGGCACCTTACGGTGGCCCTTGGAGACAAAACATGTACAAACTCCAAAACACGTATAAAATCCAAAACGCTTACAAAATACAAAACACTTACAAAATACAAAATTCAATTCAATTTAATTCAATTTTATTTATATAGCACCAAATCACAACAAAAGTCGCCTCAAGGCGCTTTATATTGTGAGTAGATCGCACAATAATAGATACAGATAAAAACCCAACACTCATATGACCCCCTATGAGCAAGCACTTTGGCGACAGTGGGAAGGAAAAACTCCCTTTTAACAGGAAGAAACCTCATGCAGAACCAGGCTCAGGGAGGGGCGGGGCCATCTGCTGTGATTGGTTGGGGTGAGAGAAGGAAAACAGGATAAAAACATGCTGTGGAAGAGAGACAGAGATTAATAACAGATATGATTTGATGCAGAGAGGTCTGTTAACACAGTGAGTGAGAAAGGTGACTGGAAAGGAAAAACTCAATGCATCATGGGAATCCCCGACAGCCTACGTCTAATTCACTGAGGAGATGATGGAGCGGGTCAATGCTGGGCTCAGATCTACCCCCCGGCCCAATCCCTTTTTGTCCCCCATAAACCCCCCACCAGAGCGGCCAAAGGGCAGAGCAACAGAGCAATCGAAGTCACATTGCCCAGCCTCGCCCCCCTTAGTTCCTCCTTACCACCTTCATGCTTTGTCTCCGCAGTCTGATGTGTGATGTGTGGAGGGTCCGGGCTGCGAGGATTATGGCAGTGGTGACTTTTCCCAGGAGAAGCTGGGACCCTGTTTACTAGAAGGTTTTAAAATCTCTGTACTTTTAAATAAAGGAGACATGTGGCCTGGTCAAAACACAGAGAGCTGCACTCTAAAAGATCTTTAAACATAGTAAACATACCTTGTGTGCCACAGACTGCTCCCAAACACGAGGGGACAAGTAATAC
>NW_005188979.1:0-1144 GCF_000239375.1 Pundamilia nyererei
GAAAAGCTGACTTTGATTACTTCCTCTCTTCTCAGGAACCAGCATATCACCACCTTCCAAGAGTAAAATAAGGTCCAGCATATAACACCATTTCTTTGCAAAATATCTAGCATGTCTAGTCCCTTTAGACTGAGCTAAAATTAATTTTGTTAAGAAAAAACATCCTTGGTCCATTTCTAAGTAGTACAAGCTGTGTAACATGACTGCAATACAGTATTCTCTCAATTATCGCAGGGGCTAGTAGGAACCATATTTCTATTTCATTATTTTTATATATTTTAAGCCATAAAACCCCTCCCCACTCTCTAACAAACCCTAATATAACCCTGTTATTCATTTTTAGACTAGAAAATGCTTTATTTACCATGAAAGAATTTAAATCTAAATTTAAAAAAAAAAATACCTACTGGCTACAGAAATGCGCACTATGATAAAATTCCCATAATTTACAAGATGTAGGGGCCATTATAGTGTAAAAATACTCCCAGGTTACCCTTAAGCATCCTAGTTCACCTAAGGCAGGGTCTCAAACCTAAACGAACTGCCATCTCATTGGAGGGCTACTTCAAAAAAACAGAAACCACAAAGTAAACACCCACAAATGTTTGGTTTGTTCGTTTTTAAATTTCAAATATTGTATAACAAGACAAAACTGCAAATATGAACGCATTCCTCCCTCTTAACTAACCGATGCCTTTAATTGAACTACCAAATTAACACAATGGTCCTCTCTTTCTGGTCAGACACTTTGCAGCACTTCTGCTGTAATTTTGTTCATATTTAACAAAATAAAAATGCAGAAATAAGTGTTCACATTAGTTTTTAACTCTCACTGAACTAACAGCCAATCCCTCCACATGTTTGTACTCTCTTGTTACCTCGGCCAGGTCCGCGGTTCTGAACCGTGGTAATGACACCTCTGGCTAATACGTCGGGTTGTCGGGCTTGTAGCTTTACTGTCAGCGAACACAGTGTACAGTCGAGTCTTAGCAGCTTTCTTACAACCAGGCACTCATTTTGGCGGCAGTGGTTATTATTATATTTACATGCTTTCCTCTTCCATTTCTCCTCGGTAACAGCTCCTACTTTCTCCCTCTCTCGCGCTCAAACACACAACGGGAGGGGCAGTTCCACACGTTCTCCC
>NW_005188979.1:2662-4242 GCF_000239375.1 Pundamilia nyererei
TAACACCCACACACAGATCTCGACATCATGAACTCGTTTTAAAGAATTAAACTCACAAAATGAATGTTGTAAACCTGTACATGGTTAGCGTGCTCTCACTGACCCTTTATTTTTGGTTTTCACATTTCAGTTTTGGATGCTTTGACCTTTACTTGCTCTGTTCTTGGTTAGTTACAGTTTCATATTCTAACGTTTGTTCCTATTTGAGTTATTTTCAGGTAAGATTGAGTTTTCTTTCATGTTCTGTAACTGTAGTTATCGTTTCTTGTTATTCCCCTGAGTATCTTTTTTTTACTTTTATCCAGGTATCATGTAAAGTCCCCATCACTGTATGAGAAAGCCCCTGTGTAGTAGCTTCTCTTGTCCTTGTGCATTTTTTATAGTCTTGTTTACCATCTTATTTTCCCTGTTTTCGTTCAGGTGTGTCCTTGGTGGTTTCCATCTCCCTGGTTACATGTGTATTTAAGGCCTCAGATTTCCTTGATGAGTTGCTGCATAGTGCTGTTTGTCAGCTCGGGGGTTTCACCTGCGTGTTTCTGTTTGCTTTGCTCTCTTCTCTCTCTCTCTGTACACTTTTTTGTTTGTTTTTCGTCAGGTAACTAAATTGTGGTTAAATATGGATTATTTTCCATTTATTCAAATCTGTTTGGGGATCTTTATTTTGGCTACGATCCTTCTTCAAACAAAACTCTCTCTCTTTAAAATTCAAGTTACTTATAACTTGGACTTGTAATATAATAACGAATTATCCAGAATCCCAAACAGTTTCAGTTCGGCTTGTTTGGTTCTTGTTGCTCTGTGTTTCTCTCGATACTGAATCCTGAAGCACAGAGTATATAAAACAGAGCAAACACAGAGGAGAGTGTACACAGATGACGAGCAGACATTTGAAATTCAAATCAATTCAAATCAGTTTGAGGTACGTGGCCTGTTTTTAACTAGTCCTTCACCTCCTGTGTTCTCAGGATGGTCTGTGGACTCATAGTCATTGTGTTTTAAGACTTCAGTTCCTCTAACAGCAGCAGGTTTCCCTTCTTATATGGACAGTATGTTATATAAAGACCTCTGTGGCATGAATGCACTTCATTGTTTGAAACTGAAAGGCAAATGAGAAGTGACTGACATTAAGAAGCTCGAGGCATGAGATAATAGACAACAGACTAAGATAGTTATCAAAAAGCTCATCTTTGCTTTCTTTTGTTAGTCATTTTGCCTTTCTTTTAAAGAAAATAAATCACAGGGTGAAGGAAAAATGTATGTATGGTATGTATTTATATGTATTATTGTATATCATTAAAATCTGACTGCTCTGACACTGGGCTGCTCCTTAATGTGATGGTGGATGTTATAAATGTAGTTAAACCATGCTGTAACTACTTGCACAGCAAGCTCTTCCTCTCTACTTCACCCCATGAGTTCTTACAGTGCAGTTCATATTAACATTTACAGGCAGATTTATTCAACAATCATTACAAAGGCTAAAAAAAAGAAACACTCATGTTTTCTCTCCCTGTTATTGCAATTTAATCTTTCCTGTTTAAAAGCTTTCAGTATCTCCTATGTCAGTTAAGCTCATCATT
>NW_005188979.1:6642-9944 GCF_000239375.1 Pundamilia nyererei
AGGCTTTCGAGCCTATACAGCTTGGAGTAAGACAACATGCATGAAGAGGATGATGTGGACAAAATACTCATTTGCCTAATAATTCTGCACTCCCTGTATACAGAAAGCCAGAACGTGCAAACTCTCGAGACGCACTCTTTGGAGGGTACACCAATGCCATGAAACTGTACCACAAGACTACATGTGATGAAAAAATATTTTACTATGACTTTACCAGCCTCTATCCCACAGTGCAGTCTAAAAAAGCTTGTCCTGTAGGACACCCACAAATCATTTACAACAACTTTGACAGGCTAGAAAATTATTTTGGCTTTGTTAAATGCTCAGTACTCCTAATTAGAGGTCTGTTTCACCCAGTCCTTCCCCACAGGTGCCACAGCAAACTGATGTTCCCCCTCTGTAGCATGTGTGCTGAAGAGCAGAACCAACACACTGCACACTGACAGTGGGAGGATGTTGTCGGGAACCTGGGTGAAACAGACCTCTAGATGTGCTATGCCAGACCTTCCCAAAGTTTGGGGCCCGCCCCCTAGGGGGGCGCAGAGCCATTGCGGGGGGGCCCGGTATGAAAAGGAAAAAACAAAACAAAAAAACAATGCTTGGACACTGCTAGCACGGGGTGCCTCCACAAACACAAAGCAGGAGATGAAGCATTGCTGAATATGTTTCCAAACCAACTTCATTCTAAGCCAAAGACTAGAAAATATGATGAAGCATATCTTCCCTTTGGCTTCACCTGCACAAGTGCCAAGGTAGGTCTCCCTGCAGAATTGGTTTTCCCTTCGTCGGGAGCAGCGCTGGGCTCTTCAAATCACAGACAAACAGTATCGTACATTCTTGATTTTTTTCTTGATTCACAAACACTTGTTGTAATGACTAACTACTCCTGACATTTTGGAGATGTTAGCTCTTTATACAGTAAAGTTACAGTGGGATACAAATGATATCAGGCTGATCCTGCCACGATTTGTTCCCCCGGTTCAAATTACGGACAAACAGCATCCAACAGTTGTTTATGTTGTTGAACCTTTTTTGCAGAGGGATTGAAAAATGTATTGATAGCAATGTTGAACATTATTACACAGGGAAAAAAGCAACTACATGTAAAATAATTACATCGTGACGCCTCTGCCTTTGTAAATGGAGGGACAGTAGCTGCATGTGTGTATGTAAGGGTGTAAAACCTGAAGATTAACAGTATTTTGTCTCTACCTGATATTCTGCAATTCATCTCATGTTAGCAATAACATGGCGCACAGCTGACGTAAAAAAAGGCACACACCTTTGACGTTGCGTGACGAACTCTGTATTCCTCGTCCACATGTAAAAGCAAAAAAGGAGTTTTAAAAAATCTCCGTTTTCGGTGATTCCAAACGCCGTTTACGTGTGGACGAAACAGCTGCGTTTTCAAAAATACCCATGTAGGTGCGGACGTAGCGTAAAAGAGTTAGTAGTTTATTTTATTACTACCTGTAATTTATTGCAGATTACTTGTATTTGCTTAATTGTTTACTAAATGTTTGAGGTGTGAAATAAACAGCAATAGAGCAAAATATGGGTGTGTGTGGTTGGAGGATGTGTTTGTGCGTGCGTGCATGTGCACGCGAGGGGGGGGGGCACGAACATTTTTCTTGTAAAACAAAGGGGGGCCCAGCAAAAAAAGTTTGGGAACCACCGTGCTATGCTATCCTGCAATAGGTGTAGGCTGCTGGGGGGATTCCCATGATGCATTGTGTTTCTTCTTCAGTCACCTTTCTCACTCACTATGTGTTAATAGATTTCTCTGCACTGAATCATACCTGTTATTTATCTCTGGCTGTATTCCACAGCAGCACAGCAAAGGACCACTGGGTCAGACCTGCTTGCTGTGTGGGAAGTTATCTATGACACCAAGTTCACAAAATGCTGTGTTTATTATTTACTACAGCTGAGCACTTTATCATCCAAAATTAAAACTTATTGCTGCTGTTACATATCCTCCTGAGGACCGAGGAAAAAATGTCTTTCACTTTAACACTTGTCTACTACAGAAGACACAATGAATAGGCTGGATTTCAGGAGGACATAATCATGACTACGATGACCTGGATGACTGAGAACCTACAGACATAATCATGAAACGTGGGAGTTATTCTGATTTTCCAGCTTTGCTTTGAAAATCATCACAGGCTCCTTATTCCTGGTATCACTCAGGTATTTCCAGGTAAAGGTGGAGCCTGACAATATTATGGGTTGAGTGCAGGTGGATGTTTTAGTGAAAACGAAGTCTGAGGCACAGTGAGTAATAGAATTTTTTTTCGCAGTTTAAAATGTCAATTCAAATGTTTATGTACCTCTCTGTGCATTTAATCACTAGATCAACAATAAGCTCTCATCTTGTTTGAATCCGAGTTGTATTTGCTGTTAAACATTTCTGATCTTTGGAGATTGTCCTGATTCGTATTTGAGGAAAGACATATGACTGAAGGTCCATAGTGCGTCAAAACAATGATTTTATTAAAACACATATATGTGGTGAAGATGAGCTCTGCAAAACATCAGCCTTGATCTCCCCCGAACAATACATGGGGTGTGATATACATATACATATGATGACAAGTAATATGCGTCACCGCAGATGAAAAACAACATGCATGTTCCAGTAATTCTAGCGAGGACATATTCTAAAAAAAGAACAGTTCCTTCCTCGGTTTCTCCGCCACCCGCCAGATGCTTCTGTTATTCCACTTTCTGAGCTCCACTTATCAGAACTAAACTGTCACGTATGCACAGTGTTGGGTAAGTTACTTTAAATTAGTAACTTAGTTACATTACTAGTTACTTCCATCAAAAGTAACTCAGTTACTTCAAGTTACTCATTACTTTCAAATTAACTAGTTACTAGGGAAAGTAACTTTGGTTTTACTCAGACTTCTCTTGTTAATGTGTTGCTAACTGGATGACCAGCAAGAGTGCCAGTCTTCTAGCTTGCTTACTTGCCACAAGTGCACTGTGCCACCTACCAAAGGAAAAAATAATGTGCATATTTCCACGAGAGAAATCCCACGCCTGGACCGTCGTTGACCGCCGCCATGATTCTAGCCTACGTTACAGCGTCATGTGCGCTTTTTACATCCAACACAAAAACTGCAGTCGTGGTGCTTTTGATTGTACTCAGAACTCAGAAATTCTGCCTTCCGAATATGAAAGATTCAAATTCAAATTTAAATTCAAATTTTATTTGTCACGTACACAGTCATACACAGTACGATATGTAGTGAAATGCTTGGACAACTGCTCGTGACCTAAAGAAAACAAAAAAA
>NW_005188980.1:0-3919 GCF_000239375.1 Pundamilia nyererei
TGAATGTGAGAGTGAATGAATAGTGGTATTGTAAAGCGCTTTGGGTGCCTAGAAAAGCACTATATAAATCCAATCCATTATTATTATTATATGTTGCCCAAATCCATCAGTCAATCTCATGTTCCATTTTCCCCAGACTCGTGAACAACACCCCGAGAGTTAAATTAAATTCTTTCACTTGGGGTAGTAATTTGTCCCAGATGGAGTCAGCATTCCACCCTTTCCGGCTGAGAACTATGGTCTCTGACTTGGGGGTGCTGATTCTCACACCACTCCAGTGCAAGCTGGAGGTCACCCCCCGATTAAGCAAACAGTGCCACATCATCTGCAAAAAGTAAAGAAATTTTGAGCTGATTTTATATTCAGTTCAAAATTTCAATTTTTTAGTGCAATCTTCACATACTTTAACCAAAGCACACTCTTTGTGAAATCACCTGCTAATTATATTCACAGTATTCATTCACTGTGTCTTTAGGGATTCACTACATTAGCTTAGTTTACCTTGTGGCTGACTTGCTAGGAGCAGGACTGTGATGGTATCAGCCACACAGGGGTAAATTAGTCCATTTTTTACTTTATTAGTTTGCTTTGCAGTTTTCTTCATTAATCATTTGGTTAAACCTAACACTGGTATTATGAGGCGCACACATAGTAACATTGTGTGGTTTTTCTAAAATGTTTTGTTATATAAATTATGTTTCTCTTTCTTTGAGTTACCTGGGTTTGGGAGGTGGCTGTTTCCTGTCTGGGCAAAAGGCGTGGCTGAGGACTCTGGGAACAAAATGCCTGCTCAGCAGGACCAACCATGGGCTTACCAGGAGCCCCCTGCTCCTGGTAAGCCCATGGTAAGCCAGTGGTCAAGAGGATCAAATTGTAGTAGATGATACATGTGTTGGAAATCCTCCAGTCATAGGGGTTGTGGGTGATTCATCTTCTACAAATTCTATTGCAATCTCCAACGTCTTAGGCTTGTACAGAGTACCTATGGTAAGTTTTCTGCTTGACCATGTAACAGTTTTCTTGGATTAATTTGATTTAATTGAAAATGTAAAACCATTTTATGAAAAAAATAATGCAGTCATGATGACAAAGTTAAGATATCTCTACGTGGATAGCTCCCCAATATACAGTCTGTATCTTTCACAGGTGAGTTATTTTGCCTGAGTGACCGTCAAAAGTATCCATCCATCCATCCTTCTTTAGAACGATCTCAAGTGATGCTTTCCAGGTGAAAATTTGTCATCACAATTAAAATGGAAACGCAAAAGTCTGTTTCAATATCTGTGTAAAAGAAGAAAACACAAGGATGTGAAAATATTAGAAATAATAATATAATTAGTTTTGAGAATTACACTGTATTATCTCAGAGATTAAGGCTAAATTGCAATTATATTTAAATGCTGTATTGTGGATGATGAAAAAAAATATAACACGCCGAAAGTTTTCCTTTTCTTTTCGGTGCACTTACACGTTAATCTGTATTCACTTAGGTACGTGCAATGATCCAGATTCTAAAACATTTCGGCTGGACTTGGGCAGGTCTGCTCATCAGTGATGATGATTATGGACTTCAGCCAGATCCTTTCAGTCTTTCAGTCTCGGTCGTTGTGTCCTTGGGCAAGACACTTCGCCTGTTGCCTACTGGTGGTGGTCACAGGGCCCGGTGGCGCCAGTGTCCGGCAGCCTCGCCTCTGTCAGTGCGCCCCAGGGTGGCTGTGGCTACAATGTAGCTTGCCATCAGCAATGTGTGAATGTGTGTGTGAATGGGTGGATGGCTGGATGTGTAAAGCGCTCAGGGGGTCCTTAGGGACTAGTAAAGCGCTATACAAATAGAGGCCATTTACCATTTTATTTTCTCTTATTGGGAAAAATGAATTGTGATACTGGAGATTGGAGTTGCTCACCATCAAGATGGTGCTGGAAGAATTACAATTGGCTGAGTGGAGACTGGCTTGAGGACACGGATTGGACGGACCAAACTCCCGAGAGGATGAATGCATGACAAGCCTTGTGGGCCCTTTTCTTTCTTTGCTTCATCTTCTCCATTATCTACAGACTTGGATCATTAAACCAGATGCTTTGTCCAGACTGTTCTCCTCCATGGATAACAAACCCGAAGATGAAACCATCCTACCTCCATCTTGTATCACTGGCTCTCTAACACTGGAAATCATGTCTTTAGAGGATGCTTAGAGGAAGGAACCGGATCCAAGCGGTGGACACCCCAACCAGCTCCACGTGCCCTGCATCCTCTTGAAAAATATTCATTGGGTACTTACAGCAAGATTTTTGTGTCTTTCATACCAAATCTTTTCTTCACAATCTGTTCTGGTGACCCGCTTTAATGACAGAAATCTGAGAATATGTCCTTGCCTGTTCACAGAATAAACCTTCCAAAACCCTGCAAGAAGGTTTGTTGAGGCCTCTTTCCACTTCAAGCTAACCTTGGTCTCATGTAGCCTGAAACATGAGTTATACTTACCACCATTAACCGGTTTTCCAA
Organism: Pundamilia nyererei; assembly: GCF_000239375.1. Classification (NCBI taxonomy): domain Eukaryota; kingdom Metazoa; phylum Chordata; class Actinopteri; order Cichliformes; family Cichlidae; genus Pundamilia; species Pundamilia nyererei. The sequence continues at coordinate 2,504 of NW_005188980.1, forward strand.
AGCAGCCCATTTTGTTGCTCTCCTGAAGCTTTTGTCCATCATCAAAACAGCCCAGCTCCTCATTAAACATGTCTTCTGACTTCATGGCATTCCCAGTGATGTCGTGTCTAATATCGACCCTCAAGGTACATCTCCAGTATGGAAGGAGTTCTGTTCAGGGCATGAGCTCAGGTTAGTTTATCCTCTGGTTTCCATCCACAGAGAAACACAGCGTATAAAACAGGAGCTAGAATTCGTACTCTGCTGCATTGCCTGTAGAATACAATCCACTTGAAGGTGGAATAAGGTGGAATATGGCCATAACACGATGACATCCTCAGCCACGGGTCTGTCACTGTTTGAGGCATCCTTTGGCTACCAAACTACTCTCTTCCCCTCTGCTTGAGGGTGAACTAATGGTGCCCTCAGCACAGTATCATTTCCACAGATGTTGCTATCTATGGAAAGCAACCTAATCTGAACTCCTGAGAACCGGAGATCAAAATAAACGTGTAGTCGATCATAATCGAACTCCTGCACCAGCCTATCAACCAGGTCAAAAGGTTTGTTTTTCCACAGAGAACATTCCCCTCCACATGCAATCAAAGAAACCCAATCTCACCAAACATCTTGAAGTTGTTTCTGGCTCTCTGCCTCATCTCTCTCCTTATCTCTTTGTCTGTGTGTGTGTGTGTGTGTGTGTGTGTGTGTGTGTGCGAGTGTGTATTCCGTGTACTTTTAGTACTTTGAGTTTTGTGCATTGTCTGGACTTTTCATAGGTTCCTGCCTTTTGGTTTCTACATAACACTGGATGTCCACTCATCTGTCACTGATGACTTTGTTAGTGCCTCTTCTTAGTTGGCTGGTCACAGGAGCACGTTAAGTTTGGGAAGACACTCTAGAAAAGTGTTGGAGAGCTATGTGTGTCTGGGAGCCTGGCATTGTCACTACTCTTAAGTTCTGATTGTCGCACATTTTGAACTGAGAACAAACTGCACTGACGTTTGAAAGTTGAGACCTGTATTTGAGTCCTGCCCGAGTTGTTTTCATGAAATGATCAGCATGGTTTTGATCACCATCAGTTCAAGACAGACCAAATATACAAGAATATAGAGTAAAACTGCTAAATGAATCCAACTTGAAAGTTTAGTTTATTAAAATAATTTCAATTACATTTATCTTCCTTAATAGGTTAGTTTTAGAGTGGAGGGTAACAAAGTTAATGCCTATCTTTGAAAAGTCTGGTTGTTTTGTATGTAAACTGCATTGTAAAAGAACAACAGCAAAAAAGACTGAATAACTTTCTTTAATATTTAACATTTTTCAATTACTTCTTTATTTAATATTTGGTCTATACTGTGCAATATATACAACACACACACACACACACACACACACACACACACACACACACACACACACACACACACACACACA
>NW_005188980.1:4913-7107 GCF_000239375.1 Pundamilia nyererei
AAACACCCACTGCTCTTGTTAGTGATTTTTCCCTCAGAACAAGGGATGCAGTCAAAACAGCATTCAGGCTCTCTCTTCCTTCTCACCATGTGGGTACCAGGAGGACAACTCTCACTGCATACTGATCGAGGTGGCTATTGGACATAAAAAATAAATATTTATTGCCTGCTACAATTCTATATACTGTAAATGTCAAATAAAAACATATCTAACCTGTTTGGATTCAAAGTTCCAGAAGATTTTGCCTTCATCAAGTATGAGTTCTTCACCTTTGAAAGCTGACCTTTTGACCTCACCTACATTTTGAACTTTAGTGCTTCCATCAGGGAGCCACAACCAGTTAATAACATCATAAATTGGTACCACATCACCATTCTCATCAAATGACACTTGATCCCCAGATGGAGTGGTGAAGTTTACCTTTTCCATGTAATAAACAAGCTGTTTAAAAAGGACATAGAATAATGAAATTACTTTTTGCACCAAAAGTAATTATAAAGCAAATGATTTATTCAAAGGTGGTGTGTAAAATTATATCACACCTGCCAAGGCTCCAGTGACTGTAAAGTGGCACAGCTGTCCCCACTAAAAGGCCCTCTTCCTGGCTTGCACCGCAGCATATCATCAAGGGAATGTGCAAGAGCATAAACAGCTTTGTACACATTATACTCAGGCCTCAAGTTGGAAATGTCCAAGTACTCAGTGTCAACATTTCCTAGATCTTCCTGTCCAGTGCATATTGCACCCCCACCTTCCAGCCAGCCTGCTGGAGCTGGTGCAAATCTGCACTGAAATGTAAATTCCCAAAACTGATTCACCTGAAATATATTGAAAATTATTTGCTACACGTGATGAAAATATACATTTGTTGTGACTATCACTATCACTATGAGCTGTTCGCACTTAAGTAAAAAGCACCATCACTTCATGCGGATACCCTTTCGGAGCCAGCTGCGGTCGCAAGGCTGGAGCCGAACAAAAACACCCTGATAACGACTGCGTTTAGTCTGTTCCTTCCTATTCCATGTAAGGCCACCTGGGTTGGCTGGAAGACTGTTTACTTAGCCTAGCAGGGTGAAGGACACTTTCTCAGCTGAACTCTGGACACGCACACACATACATATACACTGATATGCACACACTCATCCCCCCCACTTTCCAAACGCCTTCAATGCTTGTTGCCTCTTGGGAACACGGCGGTTCTGAGCCCGCGCTGGAATGGTAGCGCTGGGCAGGATGGCTGCTGTGTTTGCTTCGGATTACTCCTCACCCCCCACCCGACCCTGTGGCTTGTCACGTGTTCCATAATGTTGTGCTGTGGACATTTATGTGCTTTTTTGTGCAGAGGAGTTTTTTTGTTTCCTGTTCTCATACTGTCCTCCCAGGAGCCCAGTATGAGTAGAGGTCTCTCTTGTACTTTCCCATTGTAGTACAGCACGTTAGCACGTTGTTAAAGCAGGCCATACAAAAGGCGTCATACGTTTTGTTTTTTTCTTTAAGGCTACTGATCTCTGAGCTTTATCCCCATGTGATGTCTGTGTTATGTGTGTAAGGTAAGGGGGGTGTCCTATTTCACTGCAGGGCAAACTGCACGTGACGAATAAAGCCTTGATTGATTGATTGATTTGATTGATTGAAAGGGTTCAACTCTCACCATGCTATTTCCGTAGCTACTGTTGTGATGTCGATCAGGACGTATTTGTAACAGGAATTCCCTGAGCCCTGGTATTTCTCCTCGACGAATGGTGATACCCAGTGTACCACCCAGGTATGGCATAAAGTGAGGTGTTTGGAGCACAGCAGATTCTGCCCAGGCTTCACTGGCTATCCATTGTAGGCCAGTCACATTTTGCCTTACTACCTGTGAATTAAATTAGACCAAATCTATGAAATGATACTATAAGTAGAACTTCTTTAGTGGCATTATTATGCCAATGAGGCAGCTATTCATCTTGTAAATAAAATTTATGTAATTATTTTCTGTACCAATTCAAATAATGATGTAATACGTGTTTTACATGATATGGTGATTCAGACTTTTGTAACTAGTAATAATTAAAGTGTTTTAAAGCCAAACCTCTTCCATCAGGCTTATCATACGACTAGGAATTTCAAAGACAATGACAACTCGAGCTGTGGATTTTTTCATCACATCAACAATCCTCCTGAGTTCATCTGTGTCTTTGTCCCAGGG
>NW_005188980.1:7525-9942 GCF_000239375.1 Pundamilia nyererei
AATATTGTCTTCTTCAAAAATACTTTTGTGTTTCCATTGTTATTTTGGTGACAAATGTTTACCTGGAAAGCATCACTTGGGATCGTTCTAAAGAAGGATGGATACTTTTGACGGTCACTCAGGCAGGAACATGTGGCAAAATAACTCACCTGTGAAAGATACAGACTGTATATTGGAGAGCTATCCACGTAGAAATATCGTAACTTTGTCATCATGACTGCATTATTTTTTTATTCATAAAATGGTTTTACAGTTTCAATTATATCAAACTAATCCATGAAAACAGTCACATGGTCAAGTAGAAAACTTACCATAGGTACTCTGTACAAACCTAAGACGTTGGAGATTGCAATAGAATTTGTAGAAGATGAATCACCCACAATCCCTACAACTGGAGGATTTCCAACACATGTATCATCTACTACAATTTGATCCTCTTGACCACTGGCTAATGACAGTGCTCCCCGGAATCCAATTCCAAGTTCAAGGCAGTTATCATACAGAGTGTATCCCAGAGTCACATTAGGTAGCAGGTTTGTGTTTCTGTTGATCTCATCAATAGCAAACGCCATGGTTTGTGCGAGCTTAAATCCTAGGACATACACACTAAGACAAGAAAAAGTTATTATTGAATAAACAACAAGATTTTTAAAATGTAACATATGTTGCAAAATTACTAATATTATAAACAATTAAGAAAATTCAACAATAACAATTAAATGTATTGTTTAACATTAATAAAAGCAGCTGCATTTTTCAAGATACATGCATTTATTTCCGAATGGCATAGTTATTTTAGATACAAAATATTTTCTTTGAATTAAGTTTGATAGTTTTTCTTTTTCTTTTTCTTTTTTTTTGTAGTTTTTTTTCCGTCATTGTTACCCATGGCAAGTAGGCTGTTGTGGCTGTGAGGTAAAAGACAGATCAGAAACACTTGAAAAGTGGACTTGAAACAGTCCCCCCAGAACCACATCTCCAGTCTTGTGCATCTCATTTAGATGAAACTGTCCCTGTAGCTGACAGGAAAAAGAAAACTGAGGAGATGATACACTAGTAGTAACACAGGAATACAGTAAAACAAGCATGACTAAATTGTTATGCAAAGATGAGCACATGGCAGCTTTCTGCATTTTTTACACCAGTCATTAAGTTTTATTGTTTGCCATTCTCTTTTATTGACATGCTGTGTTGTTTAGTTTTGCACACCACCCATCAGAGAAGAAGGCGGAGCATACTTTTCATTTGAGATTGCTTCAAGCAACCTTACCAATCAAGGGACTTAAAAGAAGAATACCAAGAATTCATGCTTAATGTCTCAACAAGGCCATATTAAAAACTTCTATCCATATTTGAATTGAAACAGAAAACACAATAGTTGAGTGGGCAACAAAAATATATGAAAGCGAAGGAGGGTAAAGGGACCACTCTTGGTTTTGATAAGTTTATGTTCCTTCTAATCATAACCCATATCCACTGTCATTCTTTATGGGAGTGCCGAAGTCTAGAGTTCTAAGATGGGGACACAGTCCAGCTCCTCCCTAGGGCACATCTGCAACAGACGAGCCCACAAGTTGGCAGACCCATTTTTATCTCTTCAAGCTGCACCTGACCAGTCTCTGTTGATTAAGGTCCAGCCATTAGGCACACTCCCGCAAACCCCTTAGCATTATTTGGTATTGAGATAAAACATGTATTGCATTTTTAGGTCTATGTATGTGACTCACAAAAGGAGTTGACTTGGAAGTGAACAACTGGGACTTTTATTGCCTCAGTACAACTCATAAACACATACAATCACAATCAACCAAGTTTGTACACTAATAGTGCTTTTTTGGGTGAATAGATGTAAAAAAAAAAAGAAAGAAAAGTTTGTCTTGGACTTTGCTGAAGCTCTCTTAAATGAATAAACAAATTAAAGTCTTCCCATCCTAAAGTTAGAAGTTTCCAATCTGAATTGTCCTTTAAAGTTTGTTGAAACCCATACTGTTAGGGACGTGTCAATGTCCAGACCCTATTGTCTACTACCTGGGTAGGACTAATAGTGCATAAGGCATTTCTGAAATCCAAGTTATTGCTTGAATCAGTTCTTCTGAGAATTCCCATATTCTGATTGCATGGCTGGCTACACCATTTCACAATCATCCATTTTTTAAAATCAATTTTTATTATAGTTTACAACATTGCAACTTGTACTTGTCAATGTTCACAAGTAGGACAGTTACAGGAACCGCAATGCAGAAATGTAGATTAAAATAAGAACTGCAATTACGAAGCACAAAACAAAACTAGGAAGCAAAACAAAACCCAAGCAAGCAAACAAACAGACAACAACAAACAAAAACAAAACAAAACAAAAACAAAAGCTTTATGTAATATTAAATAACATGTGACAAACTTAGTGTTAGGAGGTGGTG
>NW_005188981.1:0-1057 GCF_000239375.1 Pundamilia nyererei
GAAGGCCGGGTCCTCAGGTGGACGCAGCCTCTGAATTTGGATACCCCGTTGTTGTGGCCGATAAATAAACATTGTAAAATTTAAGTGTTTTGTATATGTATACCCCCCCAGCAGTCATTTTGAACGTCTCCCTAATTCTGAGGTCTCAAGGTTGGCTGAAAATATCTTCTTCAGTGATATTTAAAAAGATTTTTACTCAAAGAGTGTAAAGACATTGATAAAGAATTACATGTTTCAAGTTCAGCCTACATCACCTGTGAAGTGCATAACTTGAAAAAACCCCAGATCAAACCGGACAACAATCAATCACTTAATCGATCAGTTTAGCAAGGTGGCAAGAGTAGATCAATACTAATGACTAAACAATATAAGGAGGCCATTATGAAGTCATTCTGTGATTAAAATCATGAAAATTACAATCAGATCAAATACAATGCTAATAGCATAAATCATCCATAAAAAACATAAAATCCTTAATGAGTAAGGAGAGAATACATGTTTTTTAATATTAAAAAAAACATGTATTTTTTTTATTTTTAAAAATAATAAAAATACAGCGACAATATTACCCAGAGAGGTGGAGATGTTTTGAATTCAGTTAGGTTAACACACATAAGCACCACATTTAGTTTATTTATATGAGATTAAACTGAGTAATTAGGATATATACTTTGAGCAAACTACAACTATGTTGCTGTTTTTCACATATTTTTAAAAGATACAGTACCGCACTATGTCTGCTCAGTCATGCTGCTCATGCACGAATTTCTAAGTGCTCCTAGTGGGAGTTGCAGCCTGCACAACACAACGCCCACTAGGAGCATTCATGCCTGCATAAACTACCCTTTGCCTTTAAGTCCCATTTCTATGACTCATTTAAATCCTCTTCTAACTCTGTTGATGCCTCAGAAGTGTAAAATTGTCACTGTGCCTGTCGAGTTAGTCCTTAAAGATTTTTAATACCAAAACAATGTTTTGAGCTGTTGCAACCTGATAATAACTTTGGTCCTGCTTTTTCTAGAATTTGTGCATACTGGATTATTTATAGTTTATAAAA
>NW_005188981.1:2852-3790 GCF_000239375.1 Pundamilia nyererei
AAGCACCCTTGTTTAGTAAATTCATCAAACAAATGCAGCTGTAAAAACCAAAACAGCAGCAAAGTACTTCACCTTTCCTCTCACTATTACAAGCGTGTGTGAATTATCTGTACCTTACAGGTGTCCACGCCTCCTGAAAGGACTCCAGCACACAGCATGTTACCTGTGACCCTGTAATTCAGTAGAATATTACACAACCAGCTGTTGATGATCTTAACTTCCGCCTTCTGGAGGATGGCCGTCGCGGTACCTGACAGACAACAAAGTCGTGTTCTATAAAGCTTGTTGATGAATGACAAAGCAATTCACTACTGTTTGATCCTGTTTATGCTGTTCTAAAGGCAGCACATAAATCCTAATTTCAAAGTGGGGTTTATAATCAATCATAGCTTCTAACAAGTTGCTAAAACCTTGAACTCATTTGGTCACCCTCTATTCTTTACTCAAGTCATGAAAACCTTGCTTCCAGTGGTACACACTTTTGAGTAAGAAATACAGGCTAGGCAAACACATTTATAGGCAGCTGTAAAACAAATATGATGTCAACACAAGCTCAAGTTGTGGATTATAGCTAGAATAATTACTCTTCTGACCCTGTCTGTTGCTAGATCAGGTTTTTTAGCATGCTGTATTGCTCCTGAGGTGGATTCCTCAAGTGATAGATGACAAGCCTTCCCACCTTGACGGATTTTCCCTCGTTTTCCACTTGATGATCTGATGCACCTTACGGTATTGTAGGCCTGTATCACCCACACGTTCACACACAGTTGGTTATACATAAGACCACTGACTGACATTTTCTCAGTTCCAATTTTTGGACTATACCCCTTGGAAAAGTTTTATTTGGGACTGTCAATAATAAGAAAATATTCTCCACATTTGAAAGGTGTGTGAGATCTTCCTTTGAATGGACACTGAATTTGAGAAATCTGTTTTCT
>NW_005188981.1:5865-9934 GCF_000239375.1 Pundamilia nyererei
AACACACCCCTGTGCTCCTATAGTTGAACCTATTGGCCCATTAATATAATCTATTCAGTAATTCCCCTTACTGTGTTACATTGTCATCACCTTCCAGTGTAGAAAGATATTAACTTTGACACAGTGTTTCAGTACTTCTTTATTATCATCTCACCTCCCTGCAGGGTAGTCCCCCAGCCGGTGATCCAAGCCTCTTGGCCTGATGGGAAGAAGTAGGTGGAGGAAGGCAGGCAGATGGGTCTGATGTGCTGGGTTAGGCTGACTCTGGTGTCCAGCTCCATCAGCGCGATGTCACTGTCTTCAGTGTATCTGTTGTAGTACCTGTGAGTGATGATCTGCTTCACACCTCTCTTTACTGTCCACTCATTGGTCTGGTTCTGCACTTGCAATCCCAGGAAAACCTCCCATTTGTGAGCCCGAGACAGCCTGCACCATGAAAACAGTCAGGGCTGTAAACAAATGCTTTAATTGCAATTGTAATGTAATTACATTTCAAATGAAGATGGTTCAAAAATAGTAAACAAGGATTAATGCTGAGAAAAGACATGCAGTATTTAATAATGACGCAGTAAACTATCTTTTGCCTTCATTAAGTCACATTTGTTTGATTTTAATTCTCTTGTAATTTTGTTGATGTCTCTACTTTCTAAAATTGTTTCTGTAACTAACTGACTAAATTCTTAGTTTTTAACACCAAAGCAATGTTTGGAGCTGTTGCAGCTTCATAGTAAACTGACATAAAGCTTGCTTTCAAAAAAAAAAAAAGATTTTTAGACACAAAGAACTTTTTGAAGCATGAATAATAATAACCACTGCAGCCAAAAAGAGAGCCTGACGAGCCCAGTTGTAAGTAAGCTTTTAAGACTCGACTGTACACCGTGTTCGTGTTTTCCTCTGAAACAATAAGCTCCGTTGGAGCAGCCTTTCAACGCCTCTCTCTGTCTCTTGCTAGCAAACTTGACCGAGACAGTAAAGCTAGTTTTCGGCTACGAGCTGACAGGGACCCCGAAATATTAGCCAGAGGTCCCTTTACTACGGTTCAGAGCCGCGGACGTGGCCGAGGTAACAAAAGAGTACAAACAAAAAGAAAACTATTTTCACTAGCTGTCAAAAATGAATGTGTACATTTATGTCTGCATTTTTATTTTGTTAAATACAAACAAATATAGTAGAAGTGCTGACATGTGTCTGGCCAGAAAGAGAGGACCAAATTATTTATTTGGTAGTTTAATGAAAGGCTTCAGTTGCAGTTTTGTTTTGTTATACAATATTTGAAATTGCGCCCTGAAATCAAACAAACACAACATTTTAGGAAATATTTGTGAGTCTTTTCTTGTTTGTTTGTGCTACTTGAACACTGAAGTGGCCCTCCAATGTGATGATGGTGCCAGCAGTGGCCCGCGGCTGATTTTAGTTTGAAACCCCTGCTTTAAAGGAATTTGAATCCTGGTGCCGAGGGAGGGGCCTTCCATATCCTGTGGAGTGGGAGGGGTACAGACTGGAGGAGCATCCCCAGGCTGCCACCTTGTATAAAGTGATGCCTACAGACTTCCATTGTGACCATGTGCGGCTTCCAGGAGGTTCCCATTAAGGGTAGAAGAAGAAGGGGTGGGGAGGTGGGGTGCACTGCTATGGTCCCGCCTTCTCTCCAAGCATCTTGCCACACTCTGCCTCTTTCTCTTTTCACTCTGTTGTTTGTTTTGGTGTCTGTGTTCATGCGAGTACTCTGCCTGGGTTCCCGCCCTGCACACCTGAGGAACATCACCCACCTAGTGCTGATGAGCTGTTGCTGCGACCTCTTTGCTGGATCGTTGACCTACCTCGTTAGTGACTTTCCCAGTGTCTCATCCCTGGTGTATAGTGAGAGAGTGTTCCTACGTCTGAGAGAGAGCTTTTATTGTGAACTGGATGTGTGAGCCTTCCCTCTATATCCCCGGAGCCTTTGGATAACAATCCCCTGTGTCTGTGCTTTTTGGATTAAGTGACTGTAAAATAAATCCTTTGAAGTTTTAAGAAAGAAGCAAGTCCCATGTCTCCAGTCCTGCCAGCTCCATTGGATGTGACAAAAAGTTTTACATTTACAACAAGAAAGAGCAGGTGAGGTGGCTACTAGTTTTCAGTTCAATTCAACTGTGACACATTTGTAAAACCAAACCACAACAACAGTTGCTTCAGAGCACCACGTTGTGAGGTAAAGACCCAATAATAATCAAGAAAAAATCCCAAACAGTAAGACAACTCAGTATCATTTGGTGACAATGGTGAGAAAAAACTCAATTTTAATAGGAAGAAACCTCAGGCAGAAACAGGCTCGGGGAGGGGCGGGGCCACTTTTAAATACTCTAGGAAAAAGGCGTAAGCCTGCAGTCTGTGAACAAAGTGCTCTATTGCAGTGATATGATACTATGGGCATTAGATGGGGTCTCATTATTCAAGGTCTTTTATGTAATGAGAAAGATTTTAAATTTAATTCTGGATTTAACAAGGATCCGATGAGTGAGAAACATGCTCTCTCTTTTCTAGTCCTTGTCAGTACTTTCGTTGCTGCACTTTGGATCAACTGAAGTTTTTTCAAAGTGGGGCATTTATGTCCAGCACATCCCACAGATGCTAGATCGTTAATCCCCCACTGTTCCTTCCTTGGACCATTATAGGTATGTGGCGAGTTTCCTGCTGCAGGCGCAATGGACGCACCTGCGTGGCATCTACAAACCACGCCCCGCCACAAGGTACATAGTGACCACTGCAGACTGGGAACTACAGGAGAGACAGTTTTGGAGATGCTCTGACGCAGTCACCTAGCCATCACAATTTGGCCCTTGACAAATTTGCTCAAATCCTTACACTTTACAACATTTGCAGCAATATTTATCACTTAAATAGAGCTCCTACTTGTAAACTGTAGTGTCTTGGACGCAGTGGGCAGCAGTCAGCAGCCAGCGGTCACTCAGCACAGAGGCTCCACACATGTGTCCTAGCCCCTTGAAGTGGAGGCTCACCTGCCAGGGCCACTCACCCACATTAGCTCCCCGACCCCCCACAATACGAGTGCTACTGTACAAACTCGTACCGCAATCTGAAAGCAAACACAGATCTTAATACACTAGAAAAGTCACACTGCAACCATCTGTGGGTGAGTGTGTGGTAAACGTACCACAGTTAGCCTCGTCAGAGCCGTCCTCACAGTCCTGCACTCCATCACACTCTGGGTTCAGTTTGCTGATGCAGAGTCCATTACTGCAGTGGAAGGTGAACGCTGAGCACACCACTGAAGCTAAATGAAAGGAGACACACATGACATCAGTCTCTAAGAAAATTCTAATACAAAGGCATCTTTTAGGTCAAAATATCAATTAAAATGTTTTTTTCATGAAATCTAATCTTAATTTTTAGTATCTCCAAATCATTTATGTTAGCTTAAAGTTTTGTCATTCTTCACATTCATCAGGCCAGTGTTTCCCAATCACTGCTCTGGTGTTATTTATTTAAAATTATTTAATTTTAATTAACTGGTGCAAAAAATACAATTTAATGATTACAGCAAATACTAAAATCATTGTTGGGCATCTGTGCTTTCAATGCAGTGACTGGTAGAGTAATTACTCTTTCATGTCAGTAGGTGGCAGTGGGTAGCAAAAAGTGAGCTTGCTAAGTTAAGACAATAGAATTAGTGATGCATGTGGTACGTGGCAGTTGGAAGACATACAACAAAGCTGAATAAATATTTGAAAGGAAAAATTGCAGACTCCAAACTGGGGCCTGGACAATCTAGTCCAGAAGAGCCGAGTATGAGTGGTGGTCAAAAGAAAGCAAAAAACGGTGGGCTCGAGGCAGTACAGCGAAAGTTATCTTTTGTTTGGATTTACTTTCACTGGAGATCCAACTGCACCAATTCTATTATGTTTGTGTGGGGGAACGCTCTCAAACAGTGCCATGGTCCTAAGCAAGGTTAAACACCATCTGCACACAAAGCATCCCTCACTTCAAAACAAGGACGCAGACTATGTTGTTTGCCTGCGTGAACATGCTGAGAAACAGGTAACTTTAATGAGAAAAAACACAAAGGTGT
>NW_005188982.1:0-1142 GCF_000239375.1 Pundamilia nyererei
GTACGAGCTGTCACCGAGCAGAAACAATAATAACCACTGCAGCCAAGAAGAGTGCCTGACGAGCCCAGTTGTAAGTAAGCTATTAAGACTCGACTGTACACTGTGTTCATGTTTTCCTCCGAAACAATAAGTTCCGTTGGAGCAGCCTTTCAACACCTCTCTCTGTCTCTATTTTTTGGCTATGAGCCCGACACGGAACCGACGTATTAGCCAGAGGTCCCTTTACTACGGTTCGGAGCCGAGGACCTTCAGTAATAGTAATAAATCACACAGCAACAGTGCATTCATGCAGTTGTAAAAAGCATGATAATATATTAAGTAATCCAAAGTATTCAGTTACGTTACTCTCATTGAGTAGCGTAACTGAATACATTTTGGGGCATGTATTCTGTAATCTTTAGTGGAATACATTTTAAAAGTAACCTTCCCAACACTGCTAATGTCACATAACTTTGCCGACATGTGGCCAACAGTAATGTTTTAATGTTCTTCATTATTAAAGATTCGCACATAAGTGACATCATATTCAGTACTTACTTTTGACAGTTCAATCTTCGGCCGCTCCCTTCTGCCTTCTGCTGTATTTTGCAGCAAAATTATCCACACCCACCGCTGCGCTATGGATTGTGGGATATATGGGACCACGAAGCGTGCACCGGACATTGGTCGTGTCCAAATTCATGGGTTGCATCCTCCTGAGGCCGCATTTGTAGACCGATTATGTCACAGCAACGCGCCGAAGGCTGTCCAAATTCGTAGACTCCTCCGAACGCAGCCGACAAATGACTCCTTTTCCCCGAATTTGAAGGATGGGTCGGGTGTGTTCTTCGTGTCCTACCATATCCCAGAATTCATAGCCAAACTCCAGTTTCCAATAATGGCGTCCGCTACTAAGTTTTAAAATTACTCTTACTAATCTTTCTAGGTCACAAAATAAACTTTTAACATATTTTCAGGCGAGAAACTAGCTGTGTAAACATCAAATATCTGCTAGGTTTATCAAGATATCGCATATTTGCAGAAGTGCTTCGACGTTTTCGGAGACGTCTGCTACCCACCAGCTCGATAGCAAGCCGGGAGCTCGAGGGTCACTGAAGCCACCGAAAATGGCACAACATTTTCAGATCACGCGGAGTTTCGCT
>NW_005188982.1:2374-3660 GCF_000239375.1 Pundamilia nyererei
CTCTCAGTAATTCCATAGTGATCGTTTGATATATGGACCTGCAGCGGAGTTTAGGCCCAGACACGGCTAGTGACGTCAGACTTAGCGATTGGATTCAGGGTCTGCAGCCTTAAAGTACGCAGCCATAACGGTCCACAAGGGCCACGTACTCAAAGACCGCTAAGGCCGGAAGTGAGAGGCTTGTGAAATAGGACGGTCTAGCCTCTGTCGTGCTGCCCAGGTTGCCAAGCAACCATGATACTAACAGCTGGAAACGTTTCATACAGCTTTGTTTCAAATGAAGGAGAAAATCTTTTGTTTATTTGTTCATTTGTTTCTATATGAGCTTTGATTTGATAAGTATCTGAGAATGAGACCACAGGACTGTGAAATCATGATTGTTGGGCTTCATTTCTGCACTGAAAAGTCATTTTAAGATTAGCTAGTAAATAACAATTACCTAATGCTGTTCATGAGACTAAAGTCATCTTACTTTGGTAATGTAAATATAATATGGCCAATATTAAAGTTATTATTTCAATTAGTTATTACAGCAGCGAATGACTTTGTTTCAAATACTGAGCTTCAGTAAAGATTCAAGCTGCATTTACTTATATTTCCTGTCACCTTAAATCTTCACTCAAAGACAGGTTTCTTTGACACTGTATATATAAATGTATTATATATAGGAGACAAATATTGTTTTTAATATGTTGGCATTACTAAATTTCTCTCAGTGCTTACTTTAAATATCCATGAAATCATCACATTCTCTGTAAGATTAACGTTGACTATTGAACGGTTTATATTTTAAAGTAAAGGCTTAAAAACCAAGTTAGTACAAACATTGCTAATGTCACATAACTTTGCCGACATGTGACCAACAGTAATGTTTTAATGTTCTTCGTTATTAAACATTTGCATTTAAATAAGTGACATATTATACAGTACTTACTTTTAAAAGTTTAGTCTTCGGGAGCCCCTTTTCAGCCGTTTTTTTTTTTTTTTGGCAAAATTATCCACACCCACTGCCAAGCTATGCATTCTGGGATATGTTGGGCCACGAAGTCTACACCGCCACATCCTTAACCCTTGTGTGGTGTTCATATTTTTGTTACTCAGCTAGCGTTCATGGGTCTGGTGGACCTGCTAGAGTTTTGGCTTTCCAAATTAACACTATCAAACAATTTTATGTTAAATTACTCAACAGATGTTTACTTCATCCCAATTACAAGCCATATGAACAGCAAACATGGTTAATTTTTTCCCTTTACCTTTGTTAGATCACATTTATGAATTAATGTGCT
>NW_005188982.1:4692-9931 GCF_000239375.1 Pundamilia nyererei
TGTGGGAATGTCAGAGCAGACGGTGTTTATAGTTGAATTTTCAACAATGTTGCAACTTTGTGCGGGAACAGGAGGGGAAGAAAACACTATCAGCAGCACCAGAAAGGAGGAGGACAGAGTGTGGGAACACAGGACCTGCACTTTCAACACTTTTACTAGACCTGGGTCCAGTGGACCCGAACACCTTGTATGTAATGTAAATGCGTGGGGGGAGGTACAGTATGAGGTCATTGAAAATTAGTTCGGATTTATGTTCTTCACAGAAAATAAGCCAAAGCCAATAAATTTCAGGTTGAAAAAATAATTAATTGTTTAATTTTTCTTTTGAGAAAAACTGAAAATGGGTCTCACAGACCCGAACACCATACAAGGGTTAAAAGGAAATGAATCGTCTAAAGGTGACCATCCGAGAAAGATTGCTAAACCCAGTCCCACAGCGAGCGACATCCTGGCAGCTATTCAAGCTCTCCACGTGCGATTTGATAAACAAGATGACAACAAATTATCGGAGAATGCCTCATTGATTGCCAGTCTTGCTGAGTCCATTGAATTCAATGCAGCTGAAGTCCGTGATTGTAAAGATAAAATCGCGGGTTTGGAGAAGGAAGCCTCAACCTTACGGAGAGAAGTTGACGAACTCAAAGAAAAGGCAAGAGAACGAGACCGGTATTCACGAAGGTAAAATCTAAGGATTAAAGGAATGAAAGAAGGCATGGGCGAAGATATCAGAAAAGAGGTGATCAAAATTCTCGCCAAGATCGCCCCAGAATGGTCAGATAATATGGAGGAGATTGTGGACACTGTGCACCAGATTGGAAGAAAAGAAGAGGGCAGAAATCCCCAAGTCATAATTCAGTTCATAAAGTGCCTACACCGAGATGGAATATGGAGTATAATAGTCCAAAAATGCTCAGATTTGTGAGAGTGAAAAAATTCATTTTGCCGAGGACTTGACGAAGAAGGATCGTGTGGAGAGGGAGAAAGTTTGGCCGAAAATTTTACAAGCCAGAAATGCGGGGGAGAAGGCTTACTACAAAGGAGCTGTCGGTTATATTAACAGCCGTCGCGTTCTGGCGGATGGCTGAAAAGTATTCATTTTTACTTATTCTCTGAACTCTACATAAAGAGGGACATTTGACAGTTTTGAATGGGATAGGAGGTGCCGGCACCGCTGTTCTTTCACCTTTCCCTAAACAGGAAAGTAAACTAAATTTTTCTTTTTTGTATATATTCAAGTTTGATATTCTTAATATTTTGAACTCTGGTTTTTTTTTAATCCTACGCACGTTTTTATCCTTTGTGTCGTTGAGTGTTAGAGGTCTCAGGGATAACGTTAAAAGAAAAGCAATGTTTATGTTTATCAAAGGGCTAAAAGCGAATTGCGCCTTACTACAAGAAACTCATTCAAGTGACGCTGATGCCACCTTCTGGTCAAATCAGTGGGGTGAAAAAATCCTCTTCAGCCACGGATCCAACCACTCTGCTGGAGTAGCTCTCTGTTTCTACTGATGTCCAGGGAAGGTTGTGACTTTTCAGGCTGATAATTCAGGACACTGGCTGGCAGTTGTATTGAATATTGATGGTTCATTTGTGATTCTAGTAAATGTTTATGGGTACTCCTCTGTAACTCTAAATAAGCTCATGCTGGAAAAAATAACAGATGTCCTTTCCGAGTATAAACTTTACCACACAGACCATGTATTACTAGGCGGTGACTTTAATCTTGTTCCAAATGAATGGCAGGATAGAAATCCTCCTAGATACAGTATTAATCAGTGGAATCCAATTCTAACAAAGTTCATTGATTCAAACAATTTAAGTGATATACGGAGAGAGAAAAAGCCTGGAGTTACTCAATTCTCTTGGATCAAACCAAATGGTAATAATATGTCCAGATTAGATCTGTGGTTGGGCTCGACTTTACTATATAGATATGTTTCACATGTTTCCATCTCAGCAGCCCCATTGACAGATCACAGTATTATTACTCTTAAACTTAACCCTGAAAATAAAACACAATTTAAAAAAGATTACTGGAAATTCAATGCAGATCTGTTAATTGATGATGAGTATGTTAAGATGGTTAAAGACCTCCTCCATAAAATTTGCAATGATGGAACAATTGGTACTTACACACACGGATGGGAATTTTTTAAATTTAAAGTTAGAGAATTTTCAATTACGTTTAGTAAAATGAAAAGTAGACAACAAAAGGAATCTGAAAGTAAATTACTTTACAATATAAATAACTATTGTAATAGACAGTTTATGTCAGAGGCTGATAAGAAATCCCTTTTGTCGTTTTTGATCAGATTGAACCTTATATTCCATAAATCGATTCTGTAGTGACTGCCATCTTTTATAAATTCTTCTGGAAAGAAATAAAAGAATTTTTCTTCAAAACTATTAAGGAAATCATTAGTAATGAAACATTAGCAACGGCAATGAAACAGGGTCTTATCTCCCTTATTCCCAAACCTGGTAAAGATAAAAGATTAATCGATAATCTACGACAAATTACTCTATTGAATACAGATTATAAAATTCTTGCTCATGTTATTGCAAACGGATTAAAGGACAGTTTAGATCAGATTATTAGTGAAACACAATCTGGGTTCCTTAAAAATCGTTCTATCCACAATAATATTAGATTGGTTTTAGATCTACTGGATTATAATCACTTAATTGAAGATGATGGTGTGATTCTTTTTGTAGACTTTTATAAAGCATTTGATACGGTTGAACATCCTTTCATTTTAAAAGCTTTACAGTATTTTGGTAAAAAAATTCATAGATTTAATTTCTTTATTATACTCTGACATCAATAGTTCTATTTCTTTACCTTTTGGAACATCTAAACGATTTAACATCAGTCGAGGAATCCGTCAGGGGTGTCCAGCTTCTCCGTTACTTTTCATTATTGTAACGGAACTTTTAGCTATTTTCATGAAACACAATCCAAATATTCAACCACTGAATTTGATGGGAGCCCCATTGATCATAAGTCAATTAGCAGATGATACTACACTGTTTTTAAAGAACATGTCAAAGGTTCCTCTTACACTAAATGAAATTTCACTATTTTCAAAGGCCTCTGGTTTGTACCTGAATATTAGAAAATGCGAATTATTAACTATTCATGATTGTAAACCCAATATCTCTCTTAACATAGCTATAAAAACTGAAATTAAATATTTGGGTATTATAATCTCAAAGAATACAAATAATAGAGAAAATCAAAATTTTGAGCATATTACCCAGAAATCTAAAAAGATCCTAATCAGCTGGTTACAAAGAGACCTCTCCATCTTTGGACGCGTCTTGCTTACTAAAACAGAAGGTATCTCTCGACTGATTTTTCCATCAAATGCTTATATGTTTCCAATAGACTAATCAATAATATAAATCAAATTCACTTTAATTATATTTGGAGAAACAAGCAACATTATATTAGGAAAAACGATGTAGTGAAATCATTTGAAGAAGGAGGTTTGAATGCGATTGATTTTGAGCAGTGGATGGTTCCATCAAACTCAAATGGTTGCAGTCTTTCATAAATAACTCAAACAGTATTTGGTTTTATTTCCCCAAAGTAATTTTCGAGACGCATTGAATTTCTCTTAAAGTGTGACTTAGAAATTTCCAAATTACCAATTAAATTATCCAATTTTCATAAACAGGTTCTCCAGTACTGGAAAATGATTTACAAGCATAATTTTTCTCCACATACAAATTCGATTTGGAACAACAGATGTGTATTGATAAAAAGAAAATCCATCTTTTATAAGGATTGGAGGGATCATGGAATTTGGACCGTTTTACACCTTTTAGACAATGACGGCAATGTATTATCGTAGATAATTATGGCTTATCATGTACTCAAAGTAAATTCATTAAAGTTGTGAAAGCCATTCCCCCTGCAATGATTCAGATGGCTAAAGCCAGTTTAACTATTCTTCCTCTATAATTCGTGAACCGTCCTTAATTATTGATGATCGTCAATCTAAAAGGAAAGACATGCAATATTACATTTTTAAGGACAATTCTAACCAAACAACTTTTTCCTTCTCAATTAAAAAGAAAATATCTGTTTAAAGATTATAATTCGAGGTTTTTGACTAAGTATCTTTCTTTTCCAATTTCACCAAAAGCAAAAGAAAAACACTTTAAAATCTTAAATGCCATATACCCGTCCAAGGACTATCTTCACAAGAAATTCAATATAGATACGAACGCATGCACTGCAACACTGATATTTAGACTACAGAGCACCTTTTTTATTCATGTGAAAGTTCCAGATCTTTTTGGGATAATTTTCAGAACTGGTTAACCTCTAAAAATATTGACTGCCCTTCTCTAACCTTTCAAGTAATTCGATTTGGCCTGCAAACAGAAAATTGAATTTGGGATTAAGAACTTATTTATAGTTGCAAATATTTTTATTCATAAATGTCGCTTCTTGAAAATTACTCCGATTTTTGCTGACTTTAAAAATGAAGTCCTTCTATTGAAGGCTTCATTAGACAAGTGTAACTTAAATAAAGCTCACACCTTACTGGAATTTTTGATGCTGCTTTTCAACTGATGTAGCTAGACTGTGTGTGCGTATTTTTGTTTTCTTTGTTTTTTACTTTATATGGAAGGTCATTTAATGTACTTGTATGCTGCTTTATGTTATTTCTGACCTATACTGTTCTTTTGTTCTTTGTTCGATGGCTGCTTTGTTCTTAACCACCTATATTTATACTTGTACATATCTTTTTGATTTGTAAGATATGCGCTGTAATTGTTAATTTATACAAATAAAAAAATATATATATTTGAATGATACGGTTAGCGCCCAGTTAGCTCCTAGCGTTTCTCAGCAGCTCTGCCTCCTTTTCGACTACCGGGACATTTAAACAATGGATAATCCGTATACAAACAAATTCATGCTTTTCTCCTCAACAGAGAGCGTTCCCCGATTGAACAACAGCGCCGTAAAATAAGAAGAATGGCGCCCAATTACAGAGTTAATAATACAGACTTTGTAATATCTCACGTGTAGATTCATCAGCCAGATGAAGTGTTTACTGACAATTGACAATGATAGCGGACATCATCATCACTATTCCAATCAATCTTCTCCACACAGACAAACATAAACACACTCGACTATCACTAAATCAAATTTAACACACGTTTGTAATGACGCTAATTCAGTTTACAATAGGGTTCATTCGCTCGGTCAGCAGGTGGC
>NW_005188983.1:0-9926 GCF_000239375.1 Pundamilia nyererei
TCATAAATGACTTCTTACCAAGCATAATCAGCCTTGGGGTGCTTGGCAGGCTTTTAACATGCAAACTGAACAATATAAATTTGCGTGCACTGAAGCCACAAAATTTAGAAATACACAGTTGCAAAAAGTTCAGTGACCAATTACCTTTCCTGAATGACATATGCAATGCAAAAAATAAGAGTATTGTCAATAGGGACCAATTCCCAGTTTTTACATGATCAAAATTATTCACAAAAGGCTTGAATAAACAGAAAATGTGTGCCGACAAGAGAGCAGTGCACAAAAATGAAAAGATAATTGAGCTCGACGCTTTAATGGGTTTAACATGACTTAGTCAGCACTCCGCACCATACAGGTAGTACAAGCACACCTGAAAACACTGACCAGCTAACAGCTTTAAGCATTTGGGCGCAACCTCTGTAGTTCACCGATTCACCTGTTGCAAACGTCCCAGTTTCTTTTAAGTCTCATAAATCCATCGGCAACTATTACCTAACTAGTCTTTTGAGTCTCCACATTCATAGCTATTGACATTTTGTCTTAGCATTTGAATGAAAATATCCTGGTAGGGTAGCTTAAAAGTCAAAACAAACAGTAATAAGAACGCATTTCGGACTTCTCTCGAATAAGTGAAAAAAACACTTACCTTCAGACTGATTAGCTGGTTCTGATCCAACTTTAATGTGTCCCATGTCAATCTGCTTTAGGGGAAAAGTGTTAAGTGGTTTCATTTAATTTTGAGATACTCCCGCATGGATGAGCAATTTGGAGTCTAGCAGAGTTATCACGAATAGCATATGATCTTCAGATATAATCCAATCAACCTTGCATTTAATCCGATTGAACATCCAGTTACCTCTGACTACTTCTAAGTTGCACATGTTAACGGTCTCATCATTACTCTGTGCTGCAGCAAACTGGATCTGTGGCACAGAATAGTTGATGGTCATGTTGTTCTCCTGCTTTGCAGCTTTGTTTGAGTCTGAATTGCGGCTTAAACGTGCAAAACTAAGAGAAGCAGATCAATATTTTCTTCTTGTTGTTATTTAATGGTGGTTGGCAAACAGCGAAAGGAGCATTAACCACCTCGAGCAATATTTTCTATCCCCATTGTTGTTTAAAAGTGAATACCCAACGTGTGCGTCATACGTCACGTTATACGTCAGGTGAAGGTGTGGTGTCGGCTATCGCACCTGTCGCATTAAAAAGCTTTAAAAACGTAACAATCGCTTTAAAAACACAACCCAACGCGCTAAACTGTGATAATGTGTTACCAAGACGAAGTGGTGCTACAAAGTAATTATTTGTTTAGGAGAGTGCATTTAATAGCAGTCTGTCCTGCAACAAAATGCACCCTAAAAATACAGTTTCTGCTTGTCCCAGAATTTATTAATTTTGAGAGTGAAGTTGTAGGACTGATGCTGGTTAGTGGTGTAGGTTTCATGGATGTGACACCTTAACTTGTGTAAAATGACGACCAGAGCATATTATTAGGTTAGTTCACTGTAGTTAGGCAGAGGTGTCTTAAAAAGTACCACCTTATACAAAACAAATGAAGGTCCAGAAAGAATAAGAAGAGAAAAAAGGAACACCCTGCTAAATTAAGTCATTTTTAAACATTACTCTAAATGTAGCCATTAGTTTTTGTTGCTGGCCATACAAAAAATAAGTATACTTATAAGTATACTTCAATTATATTTCCCAAGTATACCTTACCTAGTACATATATTAATAATGCTTCTTGGGACTATATTGGCCCCCGTTTTAGTACATAAAAGTAATCTTGAAATTAACTTTTAGATGTACTTTTTGTTCACCATAATTGTACTAGCATAATGTCATAAAGTCTACAAGAGTATAATTAAAATATACTCGACTCTATCACAATACTAACCTTACAAGTATACTATGAATTAATAGTATTACTAATGTTTCACATTGTTTGACTAAACAAATACATTTATTAATATATGAGGTTCCATTCAGTTCAAAGAATTAAATTTTAGTGTGGCTGCAATTTCTCCTTAAGTTAAAAATGATGCTGTATATTGTAGTTTATATGTTATACTACTTTCACAGTGAATCACATTTTATAGTAATACACTCTGAATGAGGATTTAAGTAATTACTCTTAGATCTACAGCAAGCTATCAAATACGGTGCATTTCTCGGCTTTTAAAAAAACGCTATGCGTCGCCAGGTGTTTCATCAGATTCGAGGTTTTACCGCCTTTGCACAGTATCACCTTAAAGCACTTGTTGCAGGCTGCTGAGTTTGCATCTTTTGCTGTGAAGTAAGTACAGCCAGACTTTTGACTGCTCGCCGTGGGCATTTTTAATCTGTAGCTCTGCTCTAAAACAACGTACGTACCTGGGCCCGCCTACTATCCTTGGAAAGTGTATGACATCTCAAGAAAAAAAAAAGCACCGAAATAAAGCACCGAAATGTGCGCTGTTTTTCGGTGTGGTTACTACCGTTTATGTCAGAACCAGTGCCATACCGGTACCCATCCCTAAAGTCGTTTTACCTCTCTTTTCAACCAACGGCATTCTTTCTTCAGCAGCCATTATCCTCTCCTCTCCAAATAACTTCTGCTTAGCTTTCCAAGCTTTCCGAGCTTCCCTCGGGTCCTCTTAATTGTTGTGACGTGTGTTCGAAATGCAGAGAGGTGCGCTCGATTTGCCACACAGAGCAGCGTGAGAGTAAAGCACAAGGGAGGTGCTAATAATCGGCTCAGTCATTTTTAATGATCGTTGAAAGCCCAGATCGTAATTTAGATTAAAATCTGATTAACTGAGCAGCCCTACTTGGTAATGCCTTGTAGGTTGCTTGGCCAATGCTTGGTAAGTTTTTGAGGCCCTCATTAACAATGTGTCACAAGATTTCATTAATCACTTCATTTTTGTATAAATTGATGACATCCTGATTTTTTTTCCCAGCCTCTCCAGGAACATCAGAAATGCATCTGCCTGGTAATTTAGCACCTCCTGGAGGAAATGGATGTAAAAGGAGAAAAATGTGAAACTCCTGAATCAGACACCTCTGTTCTAGGACTTTTGGCAGTACCCTCCAAGCAAGATGATAGTAAAATGCATCTATGTGCCTCACCTACAGAGAAAAATTACAACGTTGTGCCATCAAGCTGGCACTGGAAGAGTGGAGGCATTGGGTAGAGGGCTCAGAACAGCCTTTTATAGTCTGAACGGATCACAAGAATCTGGCGTTCCTGACTGTACATGCAAACCAGGAGCTGAAAAGCACTCTTCAGTGCATTGTCTTCTCTATTCAGTGAACATGGAGCTCTCAGCTGATGCAGGTCAAGCACATCCAAAATTTTACGGGCCTATCTCCCTTTGAGCATCACTAAGCTATCAACCTACACTCTTCCCGGAAGGTGAAGGTGAGCAAACTGTTCCTTCTATTCAGCATTACTTCCGTCAAAGCCACCATGTCAGAAGAGCCACATGTTCAAACTTGCTAAGGACAAAGGAGCACAAAAAGCGGCTGAGTGATCGCCACCAAACCCCAAATGTGTGCCTCGGTCTGCCATTCTCAACAAGACTATGTTGTGTTGTAAGCACCCTGACTACATTGCCAGGAGGTTTCTGTCAGAAAAGGGGTACTGCTTTGGTCCCTCAGTTAATGCTGTGTGACCTACCATTTTGGCTTTTTTGTGTCTGTGTCTCCAGTCTCCAATTTCCAGTTAGTGAAACCTGGCCCCTACTGTTGCTGTTGTTGTTGTTGGTGGTGGGGGTTTTTTTTTTCAAACTGTTCCTGTGTCCAAGTTTGTGTGAAGACAGCCTGATGGGGAGTGGTGAGCCTTTTCCAGTTAAGATTTAAAAATGGACTATTATTTGTTTGGACATTTTGTAATCCTTGTGGAGACTGGGACAATGACAAACGTGTTGAGCTTTCTTTTTTTTCTGAACATTTTATTAGGCCTTCAACTTATAAAACCCATCCCACCCTGAAAACCCCAACCCACCCAAAAGTGTCATATTCTCAGCACATATGTATATCAGTTACAACATAATTCTCTGTACAAACAAATCCGTTATAAATTGTAAAAAGGGTTTCCTGATCCGGTAGAAGTCTTCAATCTTTTCTTTAGCCAAGAATGTCAACTTTTCCATTGCAAGATTACACGTCATTTCTTTGATCCATTGATTCGGGGTCCATGTATATCCTTCCATCTTAAATAAATAATGTATTTGGCATGTAACAGGCAGAAGTTTAACAGCTTTCTTTTCTTTCCATGGAGTATGAACTGTTCAGGGAGAATGTGGAAAATGCACAATTTTGCATCGACTAACATGTTCTATTAACTTTAAATTAGGTCAAGAAGGTTTGCAATACCTTACATTCCCACATACAATGAAATATGGTTCCCTTCTCTTTACTGCACTTGATACAGACATATTGAGATTAAAACATTGTAGTTTTATATGTTCTAAACAGCTATTTGTACTGTAAAATTATGCACCTTTTGTTAAGGGTTTGGGTTTGAGCCACAAGACAAGCCTTCAAGTTAATTATAGAGTTCTACAAGCTTCCGTGCTTGGACCAATTCTGTTGCCTAAGGGAAGCAATTATCTGGCTTCATGGATAGATTTGGGTGTCATCTGCATAGCAGTGAAAATGTATGCTATGCCTTCTAATAATACTGCCTAAGGGAAGCCTGTATAACACACCAATTACATAAACTACAGGAATGTCTTAAAGACACAAAGACATAAAGAGAAAAATGACCTCAAATGTTCTGCTTCTAAATTCAGATAAAATTGAGGTATCTCAGCCCTAAAAATCTTAGAAATATGGTATCTAACCAGATGCCTACTCTGGCATTACCTTGGCCTCCGGTAACACTGTGAGGAATCTTGGAGTATTTTTTTTTTTTAACCAAGATATGTCCTTCAATGTGCATATTAAACAAATATGTAGGACTATCTATTTTTTGTGTGTTTGTGCAGTATCTCTAAAATTAGAAATATACTATCTCAGAGTGATCCTAAAGTACTATTTCATGTATTCATTACTTCTAGACTGGACTACTGTAATTCATTAGTGTCAGGATGTCCTAAAAACTCCCTGAAAAGCCTTCTCAATCCAAAATGTATTGTGTAATGTTCAAGATTACTGACAGGGACTAGAAAGAGAGAGCATATTTCTCTTATATTGGCTTTTTTTTTTATTGGCTCCATGTTATATACAGAATCAAATTTGAATACCTTCTCATCTCTCATCTCATCTCATCTGCAGATGACCGCCCCTCCCTGAGCCTGGTTCTGCCAGAGGTTTCTTCCTGGTAAAAGGGAGTTTTTCCTTCCCACTGTCGCCAAAGTGCTTGTTCATAGGGGGTCATATGATTGTTGGGTTTTTCTCTGTATCTATTATTGTACGATCTACTGTGCAATATAAAACGCCTTGAGGTGACTGTTGTTGTGATTTGGCGCTATATAAATAAAATTGAATTAAATTGAATCATCACATACATGGTCTTGAATAATCAGACTCCATCTCATCTTAATGACATTATAATACCATATCAACCCAATAGAACTGTGGGGGTGTGGTTGGTGACCCGGGTGCAGGGGAGGACTGGAGCAGCAGATTGAGGGTATGGCGTCTGGGGAGGCTGGTTTTCGCAGCTGGTGAGCATCATCTAATCATGAATTCTCTTTTTCAGTAGCAATAGAGGGAGAGAGCACAGAGCCCTAAGAACTGCAAAGTGCAGGAGTGCGAGAGTGAAAGTGCAAAACAGTGAAACACTGTTAACAAAATAAAAGTTATCAGGAGCATCTGGGTCATGCTGGGTCTTTTGTCTCCACAAGAACACTTCCCATTCAGACTGCAGGTTTATTTGTGTTTCCTAGGCTGTTTAAAAGAAGAATGGGGAGCAGAACCTTTAGCTTCCAGATGTAGGGAACCAGCTCCCAGCTTGTATTTGGGGGACACATACCCTCTCTACTTTTAAGGTTAGGCTTAAGACATGTGCATAAAATAACCCTGAATTCTGCACTTCCAATGATGCACTGTTTCTTTTTCATTCACCTTATTCACTCTCTGTGTCTATACACCACTCTGCATTTAATCATTAGTTATTATTAATTTCTGACACTCTCATCCACAGTGTGTCTTTGTCCTTCCTTCACCCCCAACTGTTCACAGCAGATGGGTGCCCCTCCCTGAACCTTATTCTACTAAAGTTGAGTTTTTCCTTCCCACTGCAGCCAAAGCACTTACTGAAAGGGGGGCATATGATTGTTGGGCTTTGTTAGTGTTATTGAAGGATCTTTAGCTTTCAATATAAAGTGCACTGAGGAAACTGTTGTTGTAATTTGGTGCTGTATAAATAAAACTGAATTGAATTGAGTTGAACTTAGCCTCAAAACATTTGATATGTTAAACCATTCTTTTCTAACCTTCTCAAGATGGGGCTTATAATACTAAACTGTTACAAAATCTTTCTGCCAGCTGTATCCATATATACATCTTGCCATAGAAAGGTCATACAGCCACACCATTTAACTTTTTTTTTATTCTCATTAAATGCCACCAAGTGGTTAGATTAGCATAGATGAAACTTTAATGACCCCCACGAGGGAAACTAATGGGGTGTCACTCTACAATTTTGATAAAGTTGAATGGATTCATACCCTGGGGCACTGATAAAACCATCAGAGAACAGCAGGTTAGAAAGTTGCAATGCATTTTTCACATCCAGAAATAATTGAATTCAGTTCAGTTGAACTGAATTGAACTGCTTTATACTGTAATAAGCATGAAATAAAAAATGTTAGTTGAAACATTTGGGAAATACCTTGAGGCAACCGTTATGAATTGGCACTATATAAATACAACTGAACTGAATTGAAATAAATACATCACTCTGCATTTAATTATGAGTTATTATTCATCTCTGGCTCTCTTACACAGCATGTATTTTGTTCCTCCCCTCATCCCCAACCAGTCGTGGCAAATGGCTGCTCCTCCTGGAGCATGGTTCTTCCTGTTGAAAAGGGAGTTTTCCTACCCACTATTGCCAAAGTGCTTGCTCATAGGGGGTCTGATAGTCTGATAGGTTTTCTCCGTATTATTGTAGGGTCTTTACCTTACAATACTAAGCACCTTGAAGTGACTGTTGTTGTGTTTTTGGTGCTACATAAATAAAAGTTAACTAAATTAAATTGAATATCACTTCATCAGTGGATGAATCCCTCCAAGTTGCTTCACCCACCACTAAACCCTCTTTCACGTTTGCATCCTCTTCGAGGAGAAAGTGGCACTCTCACCATCGATGCTACTCACCTCTGCAAGAATCTGTGGCTTCATCAGTGTCTGATGCCAGGCATCCTAAATGTTCCCCTGGGGTAAGTGACATGGACTGTTCTCCTCATGCTCTCTCCCAAGTCAGAGAAAATTAAAACTAAGGCTCTTTTATGAGTTATGCCAGCTGAACTAGTCATACAATAGACTGTTTGGGTTCTTTGGCCAGTTAATTGTGGGACTGATTGTTATGTAGCCTTGCAGCCCTCTCTGAAACAGACTGTGGTGTTTGGAGGTTGGAGGGGATCCGTCGTTTGTGAGGTTCCAAGAGAATCTTAAATCAGAACAAACGCAGCCCCTGTACCTCTACAAAGTATATTATACTCAAGTTAAAGTCAAATTCAGCAATGAAGTTGCCTTTTTGGTATTTTCTCCATTGTTTGTCAGACTCGCATTTGAATTTAATTCTCGTTGCCACACAGCCAGCTTTAACAACTACAGAGTTATGGATTAAACAATGAATAACACTATGAATAAGACTAGATAAGATTATGGAGAAATAATACATAAAAAATACTATATTTACCAGTATACTATTTAGCCAGAAAAAAGAGCAGGGTTGGGAGTTATTGACGTTTATTCTGTGGCTCATTTTATACCAGCTTCTGGTATACATAACTGTTTTTTTAACTTATATTTGTGATATATATTTATGTGACTTGTTGTTGCATTGCTCTCTTACATTTGGGTGATATGTCTCTTCAGGTTTTTGGGTTATTTTTGAAGCACTTTCTATTACAGCTTGACAATAAAGGAGTAATAGTATGGTAACAATGGAGACAGGTCAATAACAGGTTATTTATATGTTATTAATGTGGTAATTTTTACATTATTACAATGCAATTACCAAATTAATAACCATGTAATAGCTAATTAATATCATGGTAGCAACAGTGGTTATAGTTGAGTAATATTACGCTGAAATTTATGTAATTGGATAATAAGGGCCCAAAACTGGGGGCAACAATGTGGGAAGATAGCTTGGAAATGAAGTGGTAATAGTATGGTAGCAAGGAAGAAACAAGAATGTAATAATGGGGTAAATAGGGGTAAAGAACAAAGTTATTACCACTCAATTACCTGTGATAGTTTCTGTGTAATGAGCATG
Source organism: Pundamilia nyererei (assembly GCF_000239375.1). Classification (NCBI taxonomy): domain Eukaryota; kingdom Metazoa; phylum Chordata; class Actinopteri; order Cichliformes; family Cichlidae; genus Pundamilia; species Pundamilia nyererei. The sequence goes on from NW_005188983.1 coordinate 8,435, forward strand.
AAACAGAGCTGCAAAATGCAAAACTTTGTTTCTACCTAATAGCATATTAATAGCCTATTAAAGCAAACTCGCGTTATCACGGTTAACGCGTTAGTGCCGTCCAGCTTCACGCACGGGGTGATCCACAATAGCTCGCTAACGGATATTTGCCGCTTTAATGCGGTTATGGCTTTAACGTTATTTTAACAAAATATATGCTGACAGCACTACTAATAATACTTAGAGTAGTTCTAAAAACTAAGGTTGCGTTAAGTAAGAAAGTCATGAAATACCCTTATTATTTCCACCACCACCAGCAAATTTTGTAGTGGTTTATTTCTATTGATAAACATTAAATATTCCAATATGTTGTTTCGGGCAGAAAAGGAAAAAGATGAATTCATTATTTTACTTTATACACAAATTATAATGGTGCATTTTATCAATAGGACAGTCTGTATCTGTAAATTGTTGCTCAAGGAACTGCCAAATAAATTATGGTTGCTTTAACATTGTTTTTCTTTTAAAACTTAACCATATTCAGTATGCAAGCAGATGGCTTGCTACCTGCTGCAGGAGAGGTTGGATCTTTGGATGGTTAGGGGGTCAATCAATGATGAAGGCAGTGAAGAACGATGTTGTTGCGCCCCCCACAACCCTGAATTGGACAAGCAGGAGAACATGGATGGCATCTTATTTTGTGTTCTGGACAGGACATCCATGTATAAAATATGCTGTGAAATAGGGTGCTCTATACTCCTGTGCAAATCTAATGTATTCGTATGTATTACTCTTTTAAACCTAATTATTAAGATTTTACATAAGTGTTTCCAGTTCATTACAGACTTCCTGAAGCTTGTTTTAATCAGCTGCCATGACCATAGTATTATATTCCTGCTTATTACACAGAAACTACTACAAGTGTTTCCTGGTAGTCATTACTATTCGTTAAGTGTGTTTTAAAAGGTTATTTAATATGCTATTAAATAGAAACAGGCAGTTTTGCATTTTGCAGCTCTGTTTCCTGCTAATCACACAGAATCTACCACACACTCAGAAAAATTATGGTTCTTAAATGGTTCTTCAGATGTCTTCATGGTTCTTTAAAGAACCATCATACATCAAAGAACCTTTTTATTTTGTGGATGGTTCTTCAGCTATTACAAATGGTTATTTAAAGAACAAAAGGTTCTTCATCCTTAGCAATCTAAGCTTGATGGTGTAAATGGCATAAATATGTATTCACTATAACGAGGCTGTGAATTATACTGTGTGTTTTCTTTGTGTGCATGTGTGTGCGAAGGGGGAGGGCAGGATACCTGGCAATTACCCTTTAAGAGAAGATGGTAGGAAACTGAATATTCAAATAAAAATTAGAAATATTCGCTTAAAAATATACTGGTGGCAGGGGTGGGGGCCAAGTTCCCCCACCTAAAATGATGACAGAGGTCAGTAATTTGCACCAGAGGTACACTTCAACTGTGAGAGACAGAATGTGAAAAAAAAATCCATG
>NW_005188984.1:0-1072 GCF_000239375.1 Pundamilia nyererei
GCAATTTCATTGTTCTTGACAATGACAATAAATAAATACTACTACTATAATGAAAACCAGATTATAAGACAAAATTGTAAACAATACATATGTACATATGTGGTCAGGATGTAAACAAGCATGTAAACACGTGAAACGAGCTTTTTCAGGAAGGTCTTTAAGCTTCCCTAAAACATCATTCAAGTTTTAACTTTGCTTTCTGGATAAACTTCATTCATTTCCTCTACAGGTCAGTCTTACGTGCAAAGTGGGGCCTCAGAGTTGGAGGCTCTTCAGGAGGCCTACAGGCAGGTCCATGCTGTGGAGGATTCAGATGACCGTGGTCATCATACCTCATCTTTGGAAGTGAGATGGAGCATCAACAGACCTCTGTCTCCTTCCTCTCCTCCTCAACGTGCCCAACAGTCTCTGCAGCCTGTTTCTACCAGTGAGTCAGGTCAGAAATGATTCTACTTTAAGTCTTTGTCGGTCTGAGTATACAGTGTATAAACCCCAGGTCTGTGGTTGCTCAGTGAGCGTACCCTAACGGCTCTTTCTGACACTACAAATGAGATCAGGGATGAACCCTCAATGTCATTTGACAGTTTTGGAAAAAGCATCAAAATTTTTTGATTATTTTCTTTGTCCACAGATTTCAAAGACTTGAGAGAAAGGTCTTCATTTCACATTTGTCACACCTGGGCTCCACTTCTGTGTCACATCATGTCACTTCATGTGTGTTAGCCCTATAAATAAGATGCATCCTACTTGTGCAAAAGTATTTGTGATGGGCAGGATCGTTAATGATAAAAGTATGCTAAGAAATCCTTTTGTCTTTGTGTGTATTTAGAGCTGCCCACTGCAGAAGAGCTGATGAGGCTCCTCCGACCAGAGGCAGCTCAAATTAGAGGCTTCACCCTCCAGCCTGTCAGGTCAGGACTACGCAGTCGATGGATTCTCAGCAAGCAGCCAGCTTGTTTTCCTCCCAGTTCATCAGTATCTCAGTGTTTGTGGCACAAATACAGCGTTCAAGTAACATTTGAAGGGACTCACTGTAAATATTCAAACGTCAGCCAACAGACAAGCTTAAATC
>NW_005188984.1:1794-3625 GCF_000239375.1 Pundamilia nyererei
AACACACAGGGATCACTTCTGTGATCATCAGTTCTAAAATTCAGGGAGGCTGTGCAGAATGTTAATTAAAGCGCTTTGCATTGATTTGCAAATATGTTGAAGCCCCTATTTGTTCCCAGCAAAACAAAGAAAATATATCCGATATTTCTAAAATGTACAATAACAAAAAAAATCTGTTGTATTTAATGATAGCAGCACATCTCAAAAACACTGGGCCATGTGTACCAGCCCCTCTTCTTACAACAGTCCTGAAACATCTGGAAGTAGGAAACCAGCTGCTGGACATGTTGGAGAGCATTGTTGTCCCATTCTTGTCCAGCTGCTCATCATTCCTGACTCTTCTTTATTTTTCATGATGAATCAAATGTTTTCAGTTGGTAAAAGGTCTGGACTCAGAGTGTCAATGATTATGAAATGGATTGTAATAATTAGGAAACCATCTGCACCCAAATAAAAGGATGTAGTTTACACAGCAAAGGCAAATGTGACAGGTGAGCTAAATGTGTTACCTATCAATGAAACTCGGGCAGATGTGACGACTCATGCTGAAGCCTGTCCGTCCGTCCGTCCGTCCACCGTCTTCTGCTTGGCACTAATGTGTACTCATTTATGTAGATGAATATGAGAGAAAAAATGTATTATCCACCGTCTGTCTGTATTTAGAAGAACTCACCATCGTGACATCACTGACACTCTTCTGAAAAAATAGTTACAGTAGTAACTGTAAAGTTACAATACACAAAATATTTTGTTTCTTTTTTACTGTGGTTGTCACTTTGCAGTGTTGTGGAGCCCAACCAAGAAAAGACTTCCAGGGGACTGGAAAGGGCATTCCCGGATGAGGCACAGCACCCTGCAGCTGCAGCAATAAATGGGGCCGAGGAGTCGACAAGCCACCCAATCAGTGCTGCTCACCCCCCCAACAAGGATCTGATTTGCAGCATCAGAGCAGAAGTAGACAAGCTGATGCAGGATCATACCAAAAGCTCTTCTCTCACATCATCTCACACTGGCAAAACTAAGAAACACCCGGTGAGCAAACTATATAAAAGGCGCTACTGTAGAAAAGAGATTACATTCACACTTTGCATTATACGTTTTTCTCAGGCCTCCCGTGGCTCCCTTACTTCTCCTTCCTGTACCTCTTCAATGAGACAAGCCACTCCAGCTCCTGTAAGAGGCAAGCGCCTGGATGGGAGAACGGCGGTGACTTCAAGGTCATCGGGGATAAGTAGAGGTTCTGCTACACCAGCCAAAACCCGGTCTGCTGTTTCCTCACAGTGTCCACACAGAGCGAACCACGAAGACTGCTGGGACTGCACAGGTTATTAACTGCACACATCAAGTCATCAGAGGCTTTAGATAATGTAGGAAAGAATCGTGTGCTTTCCACACTGTTAGAAACTCATTGATCGATCATTGGATAACTGCTTAACTTCATTTCTTATCAACCAGCATCAATTCTGTCAGTTTACCTTGTAACGTCCTGACTTGTTAGCACTTCTTTGAATCCCTTTCTGTGTGTTTTCACTGGTAGAACCAGGAGTAACAGTGAGGAATGAACTAGTGGCATCTGTTCAGTCCTTAGTGGCTGTCCTCCAGCAGCAAATAGATGCTACCAAACACCAGGATTCTGCACAGGAAGTCAGAGAAACCAGGCTGGAGCAACATCTTCCACAGATCAGTGTAAGGAAATACTGTGTGTGCAGGTTTTCCTGACCACCAGCATCTTTTCACATTGTTCTTTTTACTCTGTGTGGTTGGTAATAACCTGTATAACTTCAGGAAGATTACGACAGCTGTTGTGCTGTGTTTGGCTAATCTTGTTTGA
>NW_005188984.1:4321-5703 GCF_000239375.1 Pundamilia nyererei
ACAGTGTCAGTGCAGTTTTCATTCCTGGGATATTAGTTAATTGATTTGAGGGAACGTTCCAGATGATATTCTGACTGGAACTTGGAAATGTAAATTTCCAGCTGCATCTAGAACGTGGCATTGGATTACCAAACACCCTCATGCTTACTTCCATCTCAACTTCTAATACTAAGCGTGTCAGCAGTAACCATGACCTCTGCTTTTCTTGAACAACATCACACAGCGAACATGAATCCATTTATTTTCTATTACTTATCTGAAGCCAAGTTACAGTAGTAACAGGACATTTAGGGTATTGGAGATGGAAGGGATGTGTCCTCTCTCCAGCCTGTTCGATGTCTGTGTTGGTGTCTGGCATTGAGATTGAGCTGAACTTCCAGAGGTCTCCTTTTGCCATGTTTGACAGTGTTAGGCCCAGCTCTTTGTGGGATGAAGTCTGTGTACCTAAAATCTGCTGCTGGTTACCAAAGCAGAGCCTGAAGCTTACAGATCCTAGTAGTAGCTGGTCATTGGTACAGCTCTGGGTCCTAACACATAAAATCTTTAACATGGAAAGATGTGAGTAAAGTTAGAGCCTTTGTTGTTTGCACATCACTTTAGCAAGCTGAGAGCCATCCAGGGAGTGACTGAGCTGCAGAGCTAAAGTGCCACAGCCTCTGCTTAAAGGATTTCACACGTTCATCCGTAGTGTTTTTCACCTTTTACAAGGACAGTGTTGTTTTACCTAACACTACATTTAGAGCGTCACAACACAAACACACTGTCAAAATGTGTGTTCAAAAGGAGAAAAGCAAAAACATGCTGCAGCTCCTGTGCACACTGATTCTTGCTGAAGAGAGACGTGACTTTGGTTTGTTGCCTTTCAGACTGGCCACGACAGCTCCGTGCTGGAGGAGCTGAGGATGCAGCTGGCACAGAAGGAGAGGGAGCTGCAGATGATGAAGGCAGGAGCAGAGGAGCTCAGCTCACTCAGACAGCAGAATTACCTACTGCAAAGCAAGGTGCACAAACACGTCACTACTTTCATTCCATATATATGGGAAATCTGTAGGATGGCCCATTCTTATTTGGGTACTGCCAGGGTAAGACTTTTTTCTCTCAACAGCTGAGAAGTGCAGAAGAAGCCAGTCAGAAGAAGAGGTGGGTGGAGGCTGCAGATGTTGCTGCAGATGAGAAGTTCCAGCAGATTGATAAAGAAATAAAAGAGCAGGAGGCACTCATAAAAGGTTACCAACAGGTTAGTGACCCTGAACTCTACATCTTATTGTGACTTTTGTCACAACGTTTTTCTCTCAATGATTTCAGTGTTATTTCGACTTTTTAAGGACTTTTATTAGGACTTGTTTCTAAAACAAATAGACTGTTTTCTCTGTCAGCTGTAA
>NW_005188984.1:6911-9901 GCF_000239375.1 Pundamilia nyererei
CAACTTTTTAGAAGTCCTCTCCACTCGTAGCAGTGCTTTGCCTCAGAAGCTCTATGTTAAGACGCCGTGTGGGCACAGTTTATGAAATTCTAATCATTTTCAGTTTTATACAAACTGCAGTAAATAGAAAAGCCCATATTAGGTGTGAGCAACGGTTTAAAAAAACAAGAGCCATTTGTACCTAGTTGTTGTTCTTTTCATTGTTTTTTTGTTTGTTTTTTTACATTAATCTTCCTCCAGGAGAATGAGAAGCTGTATTTACAGATGAAGGCTCAGCAGGCCAAGAGTAAAGCTAATGAGGAGGCCATGTTTAAAGAAAACCAGCGGCTGCTGAATGAGCTGGCTGCCACCAGGTGAGCGTCTGACAGACCTGTACGTCCCACACACATGTTGTTGTACCCATAAATGTGTGTTTATGTGCACTGTGAAAGACTGACCACTTGGAACACTGCGAGTCATACACATGTTCATGCATCGCTTCATTCTGTGCATTTAAGCACCTAACAGTGAAGCTAACAGTGAAGCTAACAGTGAAGCTAACAGTGAAGCTAACAGCGCGTGTTTGGGCTATGGAAGGTATTCAACACATAGGCCAAACCGGAGAGTCACTCGTGTTCAGGGACAGCAGCGCTAACTTTATTCAAAGTTTGTGAAGTAGGTTGTTAACAAATAGAGATCATAAAGTCCTCCAGATGTGGAGTGGGTGTTCTGTGGTTAGGGTAAACTTTTCTAACCTCACCAGGGAGCAGCTGCATAAAACTTCGAGGCCAGTGGGAAGTATATGCTTAACGGATCAGACTCCACGCATTGCAGACTTGTTAGCGCAAATAAACTCACTTCAGGTTAGTACCGCTCTCATCCACCTGTACTGTAAGGCTTGAAGGGCTATGTTAGCCTCTTTGATGTAGCACAGATGTGAATCTTTGTGCAGAGAAATGAGGCCAAGATGTCTGAGGACGTCCACAAGCTTAAGCAGGAAAAGCAGGCTCTGGAGGTGGACTTGCAGCTCATTAAGAAAGAGAGAGACCTGGCTGAAGCCCGAGCCACCTCCACATCGGGTAAGATAAAGAACAGTCCTGAAACAACAATGTTCATATTTTTCATCCCCTTTTCACTTCATACACAAACCCAATTCCAAAATGCTATAATAGGATAATGACAAGCCCAAGTTTGGAGCTTCGTCTTGCCTTCAAAACATGTAGAAATATGCAAAACTCTGCCAGTTTAAAAATGTGCTACCTTAGCAGAAACCCATAAATCAAAGTGGCAGCTTCAAATGTTGTGTTTGACCAAAGAGACTCACTTTAATGCTGTGTGACAAAGAAAAGCATCAAATGCTGTCAGGATTACTGCAACACTGAAAAGATGTGTAACCAGCTGCTACTGGTGATTTGTTCATAAAACCCCAAAAAGTATCAAACTGACAAATATGTCATTAAATGTATGATTCAAAGTGAAGTTGTCACCAGATGTGGGTAACATCTAATCCACACACAGATGTTCATGAACTCTGTGTAATAGTGACACAGATGAAAGTACTGAACGTGCTGACTGATGTTTACTTAACTGTTCGCACAAAAAGCCGTTGTTGGAGGCGACGGCTTCACGACGTCTCCCGTGTGGAGAAAGTATTCCCAGGTGTGCTCGGGCGGGATTTTGGCCCAAACTTCCACACAAACAGTCTTCAAAACTTGAAAGTGCTGCGCAGGCCCTTTCTATGACCTCTGACCTGTAGTTCTTTCCACTGACTTTAACCTGGATATGGGTCAGGTGATTGGCTGGGCAGGACACTTTACTTCTTTCTCTGAAGCCAGTCAGTAGTTTCCTTTCTGTACATCTACTGTCATTTCTTCGCTATCAGGAATGTCTCGGCACATTTTTCCCTTCATCCTGAAGTGTGCCAGTGTCACATGCTGAAACACCCTGGCCTTGGTGGTGCATACCTGTTGGCATGGTGTTTATTATGCATGCAACGAGTGGAACTATGGTCTCATCTGACCAGACTATGTTCGCCCAGTATTTCAAAGGCTTGTTTGATTGTTTGTCAGCAAAATTTAAATGTTTCATTTTGCTTTTTCTTCAGTAATGAACAGTATTGTGCATACAGGCCGTGTTTTTGAAACAATTGCAGGATTCCAGGTCTTTCTGTAGCTCTCCACAAGTGGCCCCTGGCTCTGCGATAATTCTGTTCACTGCTCTGTGGGGAGAACCGGCCATGACCGGGCGCTGGCCACTGGAACCTTCAGGATTTTAGAAATTCTTCTGTAACCAATCAGGATGTTTTACAACAATAGGACTGTGACGGTCTTGAGCTAGATTATTTGTTTTTACCCATCATGAGATGTTTCTTGATGGTCCCATCTGGCCTATAAAAAGGCAGGATTGCTTTCCAAGTACTTGTCTGTGTCACTCCTCATTCTTACACACAACTTAATCTGTGGACATTTATGTTTGATTTCTTGTAATGTGGGAATTAAGCTGGTGAAGCTTTCATGTCAGTAGCACCTTTAGAAATATATTTACTTAGGAAACTGGTGACATGTTCAATACTTATTGTACCTGCTGTGTATATGTGAGTAAGAACTGAGTGCGTTTCTCCTGAACGTGTTAGGAAATCAGACCTTTGAGATGCGTGTATTAGAGGACAGGCACCAGGAGGAAGTGACAGCCCTTAAGAAAAAACTGCAGTGGTTTGCTGAGAAGCAGGAGATGCTGGACAGAGATGCTGGCAGGCTGAAGGCTGCTACAGCTGAGATACACCAGCTCAGAGAACAGGTGATGCTCCGCTCTCACACGATGGTTACAGACTGATTTGTTTTGTACCCTCAATCTGCATGAATCCTCTGTCTGTGCTAACTACTTTTTATTTTAAATGATACTTGCAAAGAAAAGCGTCTGGACTTCTTTAAGTTGCTTGAAGACGTTTCACCTCTCATCCAAGAAGCTTCTTCAGTTCTAAGGTCAAATGGTGGAGAGTCCCAGATTTAAAC
>NW_005188985.1:0-909 GCF_000239375.1 Pundamilia nyererei
TATATGATGTATTGCTTGTCTTTGTTTAATAATACAGAAGACAAAGACCTTAAAAAATAATCGCATCGCAATCGCAATTTTGGGGCAAAAAATCGCAATTCGATTATTTTCCATAATCGTTCAGCCCTACTCCTAGGTTGTCCACTTTATCCATTCTGGCCTTTTCTTGATCATCTTCCATCTTTCTCCAAACTTTCGATTCAATATTGACCCTCAGTTCTTTAATATAAAAAACACGTTTTTGTTTTTTTTAAATTGTCTGGACTGTCACAGAAATCCGCAGGTAGCAGACATATATGATTTGGCAGAGATTTATGCTGATGCAACCACAAAGTAAAATTATTTAACATTAAAGTATTATATTACATTATATATAGGTCTTTAAATGAAAAAAAAAGTGTTTCTGTCTCCATCATCAGTGCTGGGGGTTAACAGAATACATGTACTGCTGTTACGTATTTAAAATACAAAATATGACTAACTGTATTCCGTTACAGTTACCGTTTTAAAGGGTGGTATTCAGAATACAGTTACTTTGTTGAAATAAATGCACAACAATCTTTTCCTGTTTCACAAGGTTATGCCCTCTCTATTTTTGGTAATTCCACGCTGGTGGAAGCCCAAACAAAACACACATTAAGAGGCTCTAATGCCTGGGTCTCAATCTCGTGACCCATGTCACCCCTAGTTACATAATGACGTGAGGAAATATTTTTTTAAAAATGCTTTAATATGAAGGCAATAAGCAGAGTGTTAGAGGCATAGCCTTAAAGAATGTAGCCTCATGGGCAGTGTAGTCCGTGCTGCAGGGAGAATGAACTGCCATACCCGTTATGTGTCTGGGAGCCAGGGAGGGAAAAAAAGGAGAGTCGAAAAGTACGAGTTGTCACAGACCAGAAACGGGAAGCA
>NW_005188985.1:1717-8382 GCF_000239375.1 Pundamilia nyererei
ACATTTCATATGGATACTCCATTTGGTGTGCAGTTTTTCTTTTCAATTCATTCTCATTTAGTGGGTTGTTGCAATTATAAACACTGCTACAGTGTCAAGGTAAGTTAATACTCAAATGTTTGATTTAATTTCTCTCTTTTTGCCTCCCAGAAGGGTTACTAAAATAGTTATTCACATCCATGAGGCAACATCATTAATGGTGCATGTCACAATATTATGATCCCTGACAACAGACACCGAAGAAAAGTTGGATGAGAAAAGCAAAAAAAAGAAGCATGGAGTGAGACAATGGCAACAGGCTTCAATGAATTACACTTATCTTTCCACTCTTACCAACTTCATTCATCTGTGATGGCATGCATCCTATGAATTATAGAAACAAGCTCATAATAAAACAACAAATGTATTTCTCAAGGAGAGCTACTGAGGTATTAACTAAAACATTAGCATAAGCTATGTCCTCTCCCTAGCACAGTGATTAATCACTAACAGCATGTACAGTATGTGTTTGTGTGCTGTATGTACAACTCAAAAAGAACAGACAGGACTTTACACCATTCAGCCGCAACATTAATGACATTCTTGTAGAGTGAATAACATTTTTTAAATCTTGTTATGAAGTAATATTGTCACGAGAAACCTTGGGCCCTAAAATCATTTAGGCGTTACTTTGATACACACCACCCACTGTGCATACGGAAGTTATTCACAGCACTTCACTTGTACCACATTTTGTCATGTTACAGCTTTATTTTGAAATGGATTATGTTCATTTTTCATTTCAAAATTCAACACACGATACTCCATAATGGCAAACTGAAAAAAGTTTTCTTGAAATTTTTGCAATGACTGGAGCTGGGCAAACCGAAAGACTAGCAACTTTTCTTTGGTGGTTTAAACATGCACATTGTGGATAAACTGATGGAAAACCAGCGTGCAGGGCAAGCAGCAACTGGCTCTGCTTTCCCTATTCTGAGGGTTGGGCAGCAATTGTCTACACTCGCCTTTCTGTAAAAGTCCTCGCATGCCATTGGTGTATTCCCTAACCAGTTGTGAGCAGTTGATGGTAGTTACTGGAAGTTGCTGTGACACTGATTGCTAACACCTCTTTCACACAGGCCTAGGGACTGGTCCATGACCCCCTGGTAACTGCTAGAGAAAAGTATCCCATTCCTGTGTATTCCACATAGGGACTGATTTGATTCCTTATCAAATTCCGTTATCGATTCTCATTGGCTGCGCTTTGAGAGTCACCGCCATTTCTAATCAGCACATCAAAGACATTACATTCAGGTGAATTAATTACATGCTTGTGCAGGTTGGACGTATTTCCCCTCTTTGTTGTGATCAGTGCTGGGGTCAGTAAAGTAAAGAAGTTAACACACAAATACACAGTACAGTAATGCAGTTCGTTACACCCAGGAGAAAGACATTCGTTATATTACTCGTTACCAGTGTTGGGACTAACGCGTTATTAAGTAACGCGTTACAGTAACTACGTTATTATTGTGGTAACGAGCACGGTAACTAGTTATTATGCCAAAACCAGGAACGCGTTACTCGTTACTGGGATTTAAATAGGCTCGTTATTCGTTACTTCGTGTGGTGGCTATCGCGGAGCTTCCACAGATTCAATAACATTAGCAAGTGGTGGAAGCCAGCAGGTGGATGGAGGAAAAGGCAAGAGGAGAGACCCGAAGCAGCCGCCGGTCCGAGTATCAGGTGAACTGAACTTCAGGTAAGAAGTTATGACCTGCAGTGTATCTGAGTCACATATAAATCAAGTTTAGTTGGAGTTTATTTTCGTTATGCTAGCATGACGGGGTTTCTATACAGCTGGGTGGTGCTATGATGTTACTGATGTTGAACTTTATTTTGTTCACACGGTTAATTATTAGAGTTGCCAACTGTCCCGTAAAAAACAGAATCATCTCGTATTCAGAGAAAATATTACGGGTTTCGTATTTAGGTGAAAAGGAACACAGTTTGTTCCGGACTTCAGCTACAATGAAAAAGGCACAAAGCTGGAGTTATTCTGTGTTTACGCTGCACAGCTGCCTCTTCTCCTCCCATTCTCTGCCCCTCCCTCTCCTGTTTCTACTTCAATCATGAAACTGATCAGTGATCACCTGATCGGCTTTTTTATTTATCGCCCACTTTGCGCCAGAAAGAGGAAACCAGCGGATGCCGCGCTAAACAACAGCAGCACGTTTAAGCTTGATCAGCTGTTGTTAGAATTTATTTAATATTACTTTCTACTATCAGCTGATGTTTGCTGGAGCCAAGCTGTAAAGCTGCTGGTCATGATGTCGGTTTGGATATGTGGTGAGAGGGAAACATGAAGATGAAACCAGGAGATGTCCTTACTGGATCATCAGAGCTGAACAAGTGATGGAGAAACAGGTTTACCTTTTAGCTGACATGAATGAGTTGAAGGGAAGTTATGAACTGTTTCTGAGAGACAAATAACACCAGGATCCTTTTTTTTACTTAGCTGACAGCTGGTAACTGTGCAGGGGCGGGTCTAGCAAAGTGTTGCCAGGGGGCAGGTAGGACGATTTTTTTTTGTCCCAGTCCAGCCCTGTAAGCAGCTCATCTGCAGTCTGGTGTTACCTACATCTTCCTATTCAGAAGGCAGAATTTCCGAGTTCTGAGCATCGAAAGCACCACGACTGCAGTTTTTGTGTTGGATGTAAAAATCAGGCTAGAATCATGCGGCGGTCAACGACGGTCCAGGCGTGGGATTTCTCTCATGGAAGTGTGCACGTTATTTTTTTCCTTTCTATTGGTAGGTGGCACAGTGCACTTGTGGCAAGTAAGCAAGCTAGAAGACTGGCAGTCTGGCTGGGTATCCAGTTACAAGAGAATTCTGAGTAAAACCAAAGTTACTTTCCCTAGTAACTAGTTACTCTGAAAGTAACTTGAAGTAACTGAGTTACTTGATAGAAGTAACTAGTAATGTAACTAAGTTACTAATTTAAAGTAACTTACCCAACACTGCTCGTTACGTTACTTTCATGTTACTCTGTAAAATTATCTCAAACATACTGTCTCATAGTTACCAATTAACAATACAAACCTACAGGTTACAGCCCTCTTCCTAATGAGGACACACGTAATCCTTCTCTTAGTCTTTAGGTATGAACCAATGACTGTAGAAGGGAGTTTCTACAGTCATTGGTATGAACACAAAGCCGACAGCACAAAGCAAAGATGAAAACCAGCACAAAGAGACTTTAAAGTGATCTGTTGAAACATGAGCAGGTAGAAACAGCGGCTCCAGCATAACTGCTCATCAGTTAGTTACCTGTTGAAGTTCTGGAGCAGTCTCCACTTCACCGTCGCACTTTCATCATTTTGTTGCCCCAACCCAACTTTTTGAGACTTGTTGCTGCCATCAAATTTAAAATGGGCTCATTTTGTTTTTTCTTTAAATAGTAAAATGTTCCAGTTTACACATCTGATATGTTTTCTGTGTTCTATTGTGAATAAAATATAGATGCATGAGATTTGCAAATCATTATATTCAAACAGGGACATGGTTTTATGCTAATATAATCTAGATGCTCTTGCATTAATGTATAAATACACACGAGGAAGGGGAAAGTCTCCTAACTATAAATAACCACCCCTACACAGAAACCTAGTGCCATTTAAATACATGCTGATGTGGAATTAAGTTTGGTTGTCCCCTCAACATAAAGGGGAAACATATTTATCCTTTATAACAATGCAGAGAACAGATTTACAACTGGTTAACAATATAAACCGCTGGGATGATCTTATGAGTTTTTCCTCCAAGTCCAGTAAATAAAACCACCTCATTAGCATACAGTATGTAGTGTAATGAATAACACTTAACTCCTGTGTGGTGTCTTTATTTGCAGCAACCCCCACACTGGCTTCCAAATACCATCATTATGTTGTTGTGTGTATGAATAATATTTAAAGATATATATGCACAGGCTCAGTAATATGCCACTTCAACCCTAAATAATTCCACTGTTTAGTCCAAGAAGAGCAATAATTAATTAGAATGTTTCCACATGTCTCTATGGGCAACATGCAGCTTTGAGATACAGGTTTATATATGGTCATCTGTTTCTTTGACTCTTCCTGGAAAAACAACCAGGGGTTTTATTATTTGTGCTTTTATTTTTACATGTGCTTTGACCTTATCAGAGGAATACAATCACATAATATTTTTGCATTTTTCAATAGCTGCTAGAATAGGCAGTTACTGAGTCATAAAATCTTAATTTTTGTGACTGAGAAACTTGACAGACTTCACATTGTTGCACTGTTGCAATCATGACTGCACAGACATGATAAGCTGGTTGAATTTAGGTGGTGCGTATTATACTGGCCTCCTAGTAGTAGTTCATTTCACTGTTCCACCTCAGCCTGTTCTCACTCCCGAGGCGCAACATCCCGACTCTTTCTCACGTCCCGCGGCGTTCCTGAGGAATGCGAAAGGTGACCTTCCGCGTTCTTAAGCTACGTGCCCGGTTATGGGTGAAATCCAGTAGAATGACTGTCCCGTGGTAATACACATTCCAGCCATGTATTCCAACCCTAACCCTAACCTTATCCTTAACCTTAACCAGCACTTTAATTTAACATGTGTAGACTGATTCCAAACGGTTCTCATGTTTCCTTGTTTTTCCGATCACGTCATTTAGGGACGTGTTGGATGCCCGGAAGCGTAATATGTTGACGATTTGTGACCTAGCTCTTTGGCATACTTTCAGACAACCGGCAGGACTGACTGAAAGTACTGGTACTAAACCAATTTTTGTTTCCAAAAGCCACACCCTTCTTTGTTGATATCCTGTAGTCTGAAAAAAAAAGTGAAACCTGCAGATGAAGACATGTATTTACTAAAGCCTTATTGTATTTTTTGTATACATAAAGTATTTCTATTAAGCCCGATCTTTTCTGTCCCACCAACAATCTAAACTCCTCTAAACAGCAGGGAGGAATGGAAGTCTCTCCATCGTTTCCCTCCGCCCTCTCCTCCTCTTTCTTGTCTATTTGCAAGACTGCCTTATTAGCTCTGCAGTTTCTCATCCTCACTAGATGAAGACCCGGTCATTTTTTAATGTTTGTCCGCACATGCCTGTGTGTGTGTGTGCAATACAAGCCACTTTGTCTCCCCATCAACTGAACTTCTCTCCCTAGTTTGTGTCTAATGAGCGATGAGCGCAGCACAGCCACTAATGACGTCTTTGTGTGTAAGTGTTACTGTATACATTAAGAGTGTGTGCGTGTGTTTTAAGGGACCGAGATGCTAGTTAGCAGTGTGGGTGTGTCTCATAGTAGCAGGTTTTGATTCAATGCATCCATGATGCAAGGCACGAGAGGTCGTGGGGTCAGGCCAATTACTTCCTTGTTGAGAGATGTCTGCTCTTTGATTTGTCAATTCCAATGGCTGCTGGGACTCAGAGGGCTCTGGTCAGGGTTGGGGGTAGGGTGGGGGGCTGCTGAATGCCGATTAAGGGGGTGTTAATTGGAGCATGTTGTTTGGACTGGACAGGAATATACGTGTGGTGTGTCTGCAGTGGCTCCATCCCTGCTAATTTAGCATGCATTATTATACTGTAATGCCAGTATGTTTTAATACAACTGTTACTGTTACTGTGGAAAACCACACTAAGAGGCCTTAAACAGCAGTGTGTGTCTGCTTGACTTGAGGTACTGTATTTTATTCATGTGTGCCACTTCTAGTTGTCTAGAGCCATCCTTTACCTTCTCCCCCTCCCCAAAATAAAGAAGGAATGTAAAAGCTCTCATCGCTGTCCCATGAATCTTTCTCATGATCAAAAAGCCACACGCTCAGGCTGCAACACATGCTAGCACACCATTAGCACTGAAAAAAAAACTGATTGTTAAAAAAAAAAAATTTTTACTTACTGAAACTTTGCTAAATACACTGCATCTTAATTTTCATTGTAGGAAACTAGAGCCATTCAGCCCATTGTCACTGTTTTGCATGTTGCAGCCCATAAAGTTTTGGAATTAAGATGTTTTGGGGGGGGGGTTGTGGCTTTTTCGCCAGTTCCTGTAGGCAACTGACGTGAGCTCTCTCACCTCCTGCTCAGTGAAAGAGATCAGCAAACAGCAGGACCTGGGGAGGCTCTATGAGCAAAGATGTCATGTTCATTCCTGTCAAGTTAAACATCTCAGCTATGACGATTTTTTAGTCCATGTCTACCCAAAGGTGAGCGTCTTTTAAAGTCAGCAAGTTTAGATGTTTGAGTTTAGTGCACTGTCATTTGGGGTATACAGTGTAGAGCAGTGTGCATGCTATACGCTACTGCTGAATTTAGTTTGGAATATAAACCTCACATTAAATTAATTTAGAGCATGTGAAGTTCTAAAACATCTAATCTGGCTTTTGCTACAATAAATTTCAGTGCTCACCTTTCTGCTATTACTAAATGCTAGCTATTTTTTCAGTTTTGTCTTTATTATCGTGGGTTGAGATGTAATATAAATCCTGACTGTGTACACCTGTATCCATGCATGTGGACTTTTCCTGAGTGTAACTGTCACCAATAACAGACAATTTGCTACGGAATGAGCTGTGGCCTAGGGGTGTGTGTGTGTGTGTGTGTGTGTGTGTGTGTGTGTGTGTGTGTGTGTGTGTGTGTGTGTGTGTGTGT
>NW_005188985.1:8723-9898 GCF_000239375.1 Pundamilia nyererei
GTGTGTGTGTGTGTGTGTGTGTGTGTGTGTGTTGTCTCAGAATCAATGTTGTGTTCTTGTCAGAAAAGTGTGTATTTAAACTACAGGGCAGCCCAGGGAGCAAGAAGACGAAGGAGGTGTTTGGAGGATGTGGAGAAGGTGGACACGATGAGAGATTTAATGTGTTTGCTGTACTTGCTGTTAAGTAATGATTCCCATATCCATCAGAGCCCAGAGGGGAACAGTGTTCATGTTCACAAATCACAGCTAAGAGAGAAAGAGAGAGAGAAACCTACTCAAGATTCATTGTGCAGTAGGTATTTTTGGTTATCTGATCTTTACATTGACAGTCAACATGTGCCTAATGACAGTTCACCCTAAATGTTTGTAACTAAGCACATTAAAGGAAGATCCATGCCATCTAAAATAAATCCTAACTTTTTGTAATGTTTAGAACTGAATATGAAAACAATGAATACACATATTTCTACAGTTGCAGCAGGCCTTGAGGATACTCTGCAAAATAAAGCCATGGCTTCCACCTCTTCCCAAGGCTTAAGTTGCCAGAAACAATGTTTTTCATGTTTTTAGTTTCAGGTTGAAGTTGTGTAACTAACATAACTTTTCTCTCAACAAAACAGAACAAAAAACAAATAAATAAAAATAATTAAAATGCTGAGGCCATGGTCCTCAGCCGGAAAAGGGTGGAGTCCTCCACTTGGGGCAGGGACGAGACCCTGCCCCAAGTGGAGGAGTTTAAGTATCTCGGGGTCTTGTTCACGAGTGATGGGAGAAGGGAGCGGGAGATCGACAGGTGGATTGGTGCTGCAGCTGCAGTGATGCAGACGCTGTACCGGTTTGTTGTGGTGAAGAGAGAGCTGAGTGTAAAAGTCAAGCTCTCAATTTACCGGTCGATCTACGCCCCTCACCTGTGGTCACGAGCTGTGGGTAGTGACCGAAAGAACGAGATTGCGAATACAAGCGGCGGAAATGGGCTTCCTCCGAAGGGTGGCTGGCCTCTCTCTTAGAGATAGGATGAGAAGTTCGGCTATTCGGGAGGGGCTCAGAGTAGAGCCGCTGCTCCTTCACATCGAAAATTGAGGAGCTAGTTGAGGTGGTTCGGACATCTGACAAGGATGCCCCCTGGGCGCCTCCTGGGTGAGGTTTTCCGGGCATGTCCCACCGGGAGGAGGCCC
>NW_005188986.1:0-1100 GCF_000239375.1 Pundamilia nyererei
AATAAACTTTCTGAATCCTTTATCATCTGCAACGGAAAATAGTTGTGGATGATTACTATACCTTTCTAATGTGATGTTGTTGTCCCTGGCTCTCTTTCTCTCTCTCTCCCTCCTGCTCTGTTCCTGTGCTACTGTGAGTGTAACTACCGCCCCTCCACCCTTTTCCCAGCGTAAAGCATAAGGCTCGCATGCTGAGTGAAGCGGAAAAAAGTGCGAGAGAGAGGGTGAGAGGAAAAAAACAAACAAAACCCACGGCTCACGATAAGGAGCCGGCTCGCGTCGTTCAAGTCAAAGAGTCGGCTCTAAGAGCCATTTCGTTCGCGACCGACCCATCACTAGTGCTGAAAGTGCGAGGATGCAAACCAAGAAATGACATTAAGCTATGGGTTATTTACTATCATGACAGCCTGTTAATTGTAAACCAAAAATTGTAGAAATATAGGTCATACATGTGTACATTAAATATAGACCTACGGTGGAGTCTGGCAGAGAGAGTCAGTATAATTGAAACATCTTGGGCAAGATTCTAACCCCAAGTTGCTCTCGGATTCACCCACTGGATTATGACTGTGTGTGAATGTAGAAAGTGCTTACATAGAAAAAAGTGTTTGTGTAAATGAGGAAAGTTGTATAAAGCACTCCTAGTGCTCACATAGGGTATATACGTATACTTTGCATCTGGTACTGTTAACAGTACCTCCACTGAAAAAAAAAAAAAAGGATTTGCATATTTCATGAGTGACTTTTGTGTTTGCATGCAACTGAATTTTTTAGATCCACCTCTACAATGTGTGATAGCAGAGCTCATGAGATTATGGTGAAAACCTGCGAAAACCATGTGTGCTGTCCATAGCCCGGAAGTTATAACGGTTTAATTAATCTAATATTTCACTTTTATCTAAGTTTAAAAAAAACTTTAAAAACACATTTTTCCTTAATCAAGTTTATTAACAGGGTAGCACGGTGGCACGGTGGTTAGCACTGTTGCCGCACAGCAAGAAGGTCCTGAGTTCAATTCCACCATCAGGCCGGGGTCTTTCTGTGTGGAGTTTGCATGTTCTCCCCGTGTTTGCGTGGGTTCCCTCCGGGTACTCCTCTGG
>NW_005188986.1:2299-5090 GCF_000239375.1 Pundamilia nyererei
CAGCCGAGCAGGCACGGGGACCATGACACAGTTAACCAGTAACACGAGCAAATTCCTTTTAAGTATGTGAAAAAAAGAGACTAATTATTTCCGTCAGCATCACAGTATCATTTAGCCTCCTCATACTCTTTTAAGTCATGGACAAATGTGTGTGACTAATGGTATCCACTCTAGCTAATATAATTAATACTGGTTTTGTTGATCTAATATGAATACACCAGTGTGAGTTTGACTTTTTTTTAACAGAAAAATAGACTAAAGAGGGAATGAGATTGTTTTTTTTTTTTATGGCACTGTCATTCAGAATTTGAGGTCATATTTCCAGTCATCCATTGCTTAATTTATTCTATTCAGAAACCATACATGATTATGCAATCGAACATATCAAAATGTTTCATTTTATAGGAACTTTAGTAATGCTTAACTTGTGATTCATAATGCCACACTGACCAGGTCAATATCTTTGAGCTGATAACTGTTTAAGCCAGTTTGATCTTGCAGAATCGGAGAGCCGGTCTCTCACCTTTTTTCATCTGGCTGGGCTTCATATGCTTCACTTTTACCTAGGCCAAAAGCAGCAAGAACACAAGAATAATAGAAACTCATTGCTAATATTTTAGCTGTACCTCTACATTGGTTTCTTTCAGACAGGATGTCATAACTTCTTATGTTCTTGTGATACCTTCCCACATGACGCTTGCCTCTTGCTTGTATATATGTTTTGTCAGGACCAATAGGTTTATACTTTTTGTTCCAGGAGATGCAACATTTGCTGGAATCAAAAACAATATAGTCTGTTCTGTGTTCTTCCAACTGCTACAAATTTCTTTAAAACATTTTTTGCATTGTATTTGATTGAAATGAAATTCTGACGCTTGTGCTTTGATGAAGATTGCGAATAAAAACAGAAAAAAACAACCTTTTAAAGTGCAGGTTTAGTAATTCAAGAGACGTTCATTTTGTCCCTGGTGGAAACACTTTTTTCTTTGCCTGAGACTGTAAACAATTGAACCAGTTGGGAATGAAGTTTGTTGGCAATATCAAACAGAGTTTATAAAAGTAGTAAAGTTGATGGTTAGTCACCGTGTTCTTAATACTCAGCCTTTTAATAATGCAAAGCTGTCCAATCATCAAACTTTAGCATTGCTTTATTGAATAGAACTTTAGAAATCTGACAAAATCTGCACAACTTCTGAAAAGCAGTGAGTTAAACAATAGCGCAAATGTGATATATTTAAAATGACTAACTCCATTATTTCCAGTTTGAATGAAACCTCTCATCTTCCAAATTCAAATCACAGTCTGCCCATGATAGCACATGACTTGTTTCAGTTAGTTTTGAAAGGATATGCTGAGTAACTGAAGATATTGATAAGGATTAATGGGGGATGGGCATCAATATCATTCCAGCTCATTTACAGCACTGCAATTATACTGTAAGCCACAGGTCTGAATAATTTATCTGAATTGTAAATTGATCTAGTAAGGAATAGGAATAAAACTTAGTGACGGCAGAAAATCTTTGGTAATTTTGTGTTTTGGAAACTCTCTGTTTCTCAGTTGATCAGTTGCAAAATGCTGAATGTTTATGAAATCCATCCTTCAATGCAAACATTTATAAATAGCTTTTCAAGATTAAGGTTTTATTGGTTTTTATCTCTAGAATTAATTATAGGTATGCAATTAATTCATAATCATATTAGAAATTTCATCTGGATAGGAGTGCAAACCTTTTTTTTCTTTGCTAGTGCCTGTCCTCCCCACCGCAATTCATCAAAAATAAACAAAAAAGCTTAAAAAAAAACAAAAAGTAGGGGCAGAACAGGGCATGGGGTGGGGGTATATAACAGTCTGAGAATAAACTCCAAATTTTCAACATTAAAGTGAGAACAAAGTCTCCAATTTTGGAGAATTTTGTTTTTTCAAATCTTTGAGATTGAAGTGGCAAATATATGAGGAAAAAAAGTGGAATGTTTGTAACAAAAATGAAAAATTTGCCAGGAGGAACTTGGAAAATATTTTTTTTGGGTCAAACAAATTAACATCGGGTTTGCTGTGCAGTATGACAACATTAGCTAATTAAATTGTGATTTTCAAATGATGTAGCAGCAAAGGAATACTTGTGATTTTAACCCAGAATAACAAGCTGTCATAAGCATCCAGACTTTGATGAGATGTTGTTGTGACCCACTCCTGGGTAAGTACATCTCATTCTAGGTTTGGGGAGGAGCTGGACATGAGTGCGAATAATCATACCACAGAGGAATTTCAGTTACCAGCAATGTTCCCTTTAAGCTGCGCACGTGCGCAATTGCGCACTGCTGGCATGGTCTCTGCGCACAGAAAATCTGCGTTGCGCACAAAAAAAAATCTAAGCTGAATTGAAGTTAAAATTAATACTTTTTAACTATTCTGTTTTGCAGTATTAGTCAGTAAGTGACTGGCTGCTCCAGTATGGGATTAGAACGATGCCACCTTATCCCATAGTCCAGCCAATGATGCGATTCACATTCGTATATACGCAGCTAATCAACGTCGTTGACAGGCTATGACAGCGTCCTTATGTGCTGACACCATTGTTTTAGCTAGTAAAGCGGCGTGGCTGATGTGGAGTGAAGCCACATTAATGACAATGTGTACAACCATTGGAGATGTGACCAGGACAGATGGAACAATTGACGGAAAAAGTGTGGACTTTATACTAGGGATGCTCAATTAATTGAATTTTAATCACGATTACGATCTGGGCTTTCAACGATCATTAAAAATGACTGAGCCGATTATTAGCCCC
>NW_005188986.1:6754-9890 GCF_000239375.1 Pundamilia nyererei
CACTAATGCGTCACTTTTTTCATGAATTTGCCACTTTATTGTCAAAAATTTAGATTTTTTTCTCAGAATTTTATACCCCTCTCTATGCGCTGCCCCTCATTTTTTCCTACTTTTAGTGGCCCAATATGCCGTCAAACACTGCTTCCCTCCTTTTCTTTAACTTTTATGACCACAACAGAGCACTAAAATGCAACTATTTCAACAATAAGAAACTTTTTTATTTTTGCCTGGGGGGACCTTTTGTTCCATTCCTGTGTAGAAAAGTGTCGGTAAGTGTTATTTAAAACTGCATGAACAGCTGAAAAGAAGCATTTTCATTATTCATCAAATGACCCAAGAAATGGAAAAATTACACTGACCAAAAGGAAACTGGGGATAAGAGGTATCAAGGGTTAATAGATTATAGCGCCATATATCCTGTGAATCAGTAAGATTTAGTTTTTGAGTCTCATAACACTGACATTGCTTGGATTCTTGCCATTTACTGAGACACAGTTTGATGAAATGTAGGGCTTTTCCCTTTTTTAGCATTCTGTGAGCTCCAGTATGATAACATTTGATTCACAGTTCTGCTTAAAATACTTAAGGGGAGGAGTGATACTGGTTATGCCTTCATAAGAAAGGGGCACTGAAACTGCAATCAAAAGATTCACAAATCATATATTTTTCTATTTCTATTGTCAATACATATGCACATTGTATAGCTGTGGAAGCTCTCATTGTCTTTAAGTTATCTATATTTTTTCATACAGAGCCCTGCAGAAATGTGCTTTAGTCTTTTGCTTTTCATCTGCTCTTTAAAAAATGTTTTTTTTCAGTGGCAAACAATATGTACTGTAAATAGGCCAAGCAACAAAGTCTGCACATTCTCCTTATGAGCACTTTCTTGGGTGTCTGAACTAGTTTAACCTTCCCAAGAGTCTAGACTTTAGTTCATTGCTTTTCATTTTTCACAGAATAAGCTGCCCAAACCCACATTCAAAGACTCACAACTAGTACAAAAACACTTACATTCATAGATACCAATTCATGTGCATATCTGCTCTCTCGACTGCACACACACACTTTAATAAAGGTGTGTAAGCAGCCACCTGTCTTCTCCACCTCCTGCTTCCCCACAGATCTCAGGTAACTGCCAGCTTGGCGGCCCAAAGCAGATGGAAGCTAAGGCTTCCACTGGCTCAATCCAACTGGGTTTATGAAAGCATCATGGATCAAAAAAAATGTCTGGAGATAGCTGTGCAAGAAAAAATAATATATTTTAACCTTGTTAAGATCAAGTATTCATCTTAATTTTCAGTTATCATTCCTTGTGTTTGACTGTATCATCCTGTTCCAAATCTTTTCTTAATTAAACATGGCCCTTTATTAGGATTTATTTAT
Source organism: Pundamilia nyererei (assembly GCF_000239375.1). Lineage (NCBI taxonomy): Eukaryota > Metazoa > Chordata > Actinopteri > Cichliformes > Cichlidae > Pundamilia > Pundamilia nyererei. Next base: position 8,138 of record NW_005188986.1, read on the forward strand.
TAGGATTTATTAGGATTTTCAGAATTAACAGATTTTATTTTGCTCATTTATATATTCTTTGTGGCATGTTAGCAGGGTAGCACTGGCAACTTGTAGAAAGAAGGTCCTGGGTTCAAATCTAGCCTCAGGCTTTTCTGCCTTTTGCAGGCTACACCCCTTGAGAGGTAGGTTAGGCTTAATGGAAGACAATGGATGATTAAAATATCTAGTCAGTGGATACATCAACTTTGGTAAAATGAATAAAGCCATCCTAACTAAGTTCATACAGTTTCTTTGAAATGCCACGCTTGGAATTTTTTGTCTGTCATAACTCAGAGTAAAAACAGCCATAGTCATTCTGAGTGCTAAAATTACTATGATTTTGAAAAAAAGAAAGAAAAATTAAATGTTCCAGATTTAATGTAGTTTGTCCACATTTTTACACACTGTGAACACTGTTGTTTCTTCGTCTAACAGCAATAACTGATGTTACCAACTGTTAAAATATGATTCTATTAGAAAACTGTTTTGACAAGGAAGCAATTAAGCAATTATTATTCTTAGCCCTGAAAATTTGAAAGAAGTTTTAATGACCCCCAAAATTCTGAAAAAGCTAATCAAACACACCGCTATGTGTACCTGTAACTAAAAAAATTATTATAGTATGAAGTTAAAATTGTGCGTAGCATTAACAAATCCTAAAATTATTGTGCATCCATTCTTTTACTGGCTGTGGGAGAAAGCAGTCTAAACAGAGATGCCTTGATCTCTCTCTCCTCAGCCACCTCCTCTAGATGTTCCAGTGAACTGCCAAGACATTCCCAACCGTCAAGGCTTTCCCAAGCTCTGAAAGAAATAATCTCTCAGAATATCCTGGGTTAGCCCTACGGTCTCCTTCCGGGGCTGACCCTGGCCAGATGCCCACGCCACTTGCCAACGAGATCTTACTCCAGGTGTGCCTCCAGGGCAAGCCCTGGTGTCCCTGTTCTAGGTGGAGGTACTTGAATCCCAGATATGCTCTTTTTTAAAGGTAAACACTATATCTGGCCTCTCACTGAGGACCAATTCACCTCGGGAAACCCTACCAGGGGCAAGTTGCCACAGAAAAAATGGGGCATTCAGTCCCCTATCATAATCGTTTCGGTGATTTGTGATGATATTTTTTCCGTTTGAAATGACCATTTTATGGAATGACCCATAATACTTTTGAAATGACAGATTGAACAATGGGGTACACAAGCACATAATACAACAAATCATACAAACAAAGTAATTTGTATAAAACCACAGCTTACTGTAAGAGCAGGCCAGAGCTGAACGTACTGTACGCAGTTTTAGATCCATATCCTAATGCAATGCTGAAGTACTAGTTTTCAAAAGTGCAGGCTTGGAAAACAGCAGCTTATTATTAAAAAAAAGATCCAAAAGTCTTCTTTCATGAGCAAAACAAGTCCTAGAAATAAGAATCTACACCAAGTGATGACACTGCAGCACACCAGAACATCAGCTACAAAGTCACAGCCTGCAGCCTATGTTTCAAATCAACTGTAGTAAACAGGACAAAGCATATAAAAACACCGGTATGATCCTTCAAGGTGCTTATAAAAGGTGTATGAGTGAAGAAAAGAAAGCAACAAATTCACCTGTCTGTAACCTCATTGCTTTGCAGCACCGAAGTGAGGGGAAAGTTGAGAGGAGTCAAGCTGTGTGCTAAATTTTTGAACAATGAGTGAAACAGAGTAAAGGGCTTTGCACACAGCAGAACTTGAGAGAT
>NW_005188987.1:0-328 GCF_000239375.1 Pundamilia nyererei
AAAAAATCGGATTTGATGCGCTTTCGCCTGCAGTGTGAACGTAGCCTAAGTGCCAAAAAGTGTACGGAAGTTCCAAGAGGAACTCAATCCACACAAATATCCAGCATATATTCTGCTAAAATTTGCTTGTTTTTGAAACTTAACTACTTCCTCATATTTTCACGTAGAACAACCGTTCAAACTTTAAAATGTTCTCAAATTATTGAGCTATTCGGGTGTAAATCAGCTTTTTCAAATCTTTTACCGTTTTACTTTTATGCCTCTTAAAGTTTTGAGTTGCAAAATTGTGATTTTTCACAAAATACATGCGTTGTTATGGTTGCTATGC
>NW_005188987.1:2312-4168 GCF_000239375.1 Pundamilia nyererei
TTTTTTTTTCTTTTTTAGAAAAACAGAAACTGCTGTTTGTCTAGCTTTAGGTGAATAGAAATTTTTGTTGTTTTCCTTGTTTTGTTTCCTCTGTCTCTTTAGAAACTGTTTGGACTCCCACCCAAGGAATAAAACGAAGGGACTTCCTGCGTGCCAACAGTGAGAAAGCGTTGACACTGTGTGACAACTCTCAGAAAGATCTTGTTCTGTCAGGAGAGTTACAGCTGCAGGCCATCACTCTGCAAGGGGGATATTGCCACCGCAAAGGTACAAACAGGACACAAAATCATTTACATAAGCAGGTATATTAACGTACTGGTACTAAACTTGAGTATTTCAGGTTCATGCCGCTTTATAGTCCTACTCCGCTGAATTTCAGAGATATTATATCTGATGACCCTCAGCTTCAAGGTTGGAAATGTGACATCAGTTTTAACAATCTAATAAAGTTAACCCCCATAAAGAACAGCTGTGTTTACTTCATTAAGTAAAAGCAAAAGGTATTTGAATGTAAGACTTGTAGTTGGAGCAAGTATGTTTAACCTGTTGGACTTTAGGTAGAGAGTGTTATCCATCCGTCCATCACTACCAACTAAAAACAAATGGCCATTCTGCACAACTTCAGTCTTCCAACTACACACGAGCTCCTGTTCTTACTTTTTTTGTTTCCTTACGTTAGTGAACTTTAAAATGTCCCGGTACATCCCTTTCTCCGTCCCTCCTGGTGACTCTCCTGGTCTGATTGTCGTCCTGTCTATCAACAACAACCTGTACATGTCTTGCCGCATGGAAGATAATAAAGTTGTGCTGTTTCTGGAGGTAAATATAAATTCACATGATGCAATCCCATTTTATTTCTTTTTAGAGAGTATTAAATAGACAAATTCTCCTTGCCTCCAGCCTCCCGTCTTACCCTGTCCTATAATTTTTATCTGAAAATTATAATGGGGATTTAATAGGTCCAATATTTTACTTTATATGTCACACTTTAAGTTGATGTTTATAGGCTTTTACTACTAGTATTACAACTTATACAGGGGACAGTATAAAAAATTTGGTTTTAAAATTATTTACTCTGAGTAGTTTTCCAATAACTTTGACTTACTATGTCTGAACATACCTCACATACCTCTTTAGTGCAAAATGTGGATATTTTTCCTAATGATTAAGTCCCAGTTTTAACTTTCCATAAACATTTTTCTTTTTCATTGGGACGAAATGTGTTTCCATGCATGAAAAAATGACTGGGAAACGTATTCTTTTCATCTCTTTCTGCCAGCAATACCATGATGACATTTTAACCGACAGAGACATGGACCGATTTCTCTTCTACAGGAAAACCACTGGAATTTCTCTAACCACTTTTGAGTCTGTCAAGTTCCGCGGCTGGTACATCAGCACTTCACAACAGGAAAACCAGCCCGTTGAACTGTGTAAGGTGGATGCTGCTAACCGCCTTACAAGCTTCAGAGTAAACTAAAAGATGTTGTAGCACCCACGCATCTGTATAATTTTTGACATAATCACTAGATGAAGCAATTTTATATAGTAATGCCTGAGTCTGTAGTGGCAGTGTTCTGTACTTATTGAAGTAGAAAAGCTTATGACCTAGTGTAACCTATCAAAAGCACTATTACTTTATAATACATTTACTTACAACATACTTAAAAATAAACAAAGAAAAAAAATTGGAAAACACATGCCTTCTTTGTTGGAGAAAATTGTAACTAGGGATGGGTACCGGTGTCCGGTGCCATGATGGCACCGGTTCTGACATAAACGGTAGTAACCAGACCGAAAAGCAGCGCACATTTCGGTGCTTTATTTCGGTGCTTTTTTTTCCTGAGCTGTGATAC
>NW_005188987.1:4897-7364 GCF_000239375.1 Pundamilia nyererei
GAGAGGTTTTTGGACAAAGTTTGTGTTCTCCATTCTTTAAGCACCGGTTTGAGCACCGTTTAAGCACCGGCACCGTTTCAAAAGTACCGATTTGGCACCAGTATCGGATCAAACCTAAACGATACCCATCCCTAATTGTAACAGGATATTCCTTAAAACTACTGATATATTTTCTTTTTTTCTAAAAAGCTATTATCTTTATTTAAGTTTATGCTATTGCTGTGGCTTTTTAGCCATTAATGCTCTGATTTAAGTCTTCTGCAGTTTTTTTGTACTAAGACCTTTAGAGGTTAAGCTTTTCCTTTTCTGATATCAGCTGGTGTTGTGGGTTAAAAAAATACTGTTATATATTTATTTTTTGAATTTCCTCCTTGTTAGCTTGTATTTTGTATTGTTTTAAAACCTCTTTTTGTGAAGAGCCTATATATCTTTAAGAACTTGTAATGTGTCTTCTCTAACCAGTGTAAGGATTTCAGTACCATATTAAAACAAACAAAGAGGGTAGTTTCAACTGGTAGATCCAATTATCTGAGAACAAAAAGTAAAATTAATTAACTGTTTGGTAAGAAAATGGGTTGTGAGAGCCTACTTTAGGAATCTGCAAATAAATAATACCCTAATCTGCTGTACTTCCTACCTACAGATCTTCCTACAAATCTTGGGATATAATTTGGGAAATTACTCTTCATCAGCAATCCATTCACTTGAGCATTGTTGTAAAAGCCGCATTGTGAACTTACAATGAGGCTTTTACAACAATGCCGCATTGTGAACTTACAGCTATGACATTTTCGTGTCATAGCTGTTGTAAGCTTTAGGACCAAGTGATAACTGCTACATCTGATTACCTGTGAATTACATATACATTCATTTCTTGGAGAGATGTTGTTTTTGCATTTATTCAGGATTTATTCAAAACACATGCCTACAGGAGCCTTTTCTTCAGTACTATGTAAATCTCAAGTGAAGGAAAGAAAAGCATTGTATATGATTGACAGGGTAATTTTTTTTTTAAAATTAGGTTTTGTGAAATTATATATACTGATTATGATTTATCTGTATTTTGTTGCACTATATCTTACATTTGGTGTCTAAAATCTTGTAACTGCATGTAACTGCATTCTCATAATTTCTCAAATAAAGAATGCTAGTTTTACATATTTAAAATTTAACTTGATCACCTTTGGTAATCTTAAATTTATTGCACTTGATCTGTTAAAAACATTTATTATGATTGTTAATCGGTGCTGATATTTATGAAATTTATATTTGTGTAATTGATTGACTGATGAAAATGTCTTGAGACGACGCGGAGACTCTAGCAACATTTTAATGTAATGATAAACATCCTTATTAAGTGACCAACGCATTTCGGCTAACTGCCTTCATCAGAGTCATTGTAAAATGTGAAACAGTTTGTGTTCAAATAAAAGACAGGAAACAGAGATTTTTTTAAAATGGATGAATCACACCTTCACAAACAAACCATGTGACCAATTGACATTTAACGAGGTGGTATTGGCTATTTGGTAAATTGGTTATGTCACAGTCCAAGTGCTTATCCTGTTCCTCCTTCCACAAAGGAGCAGATACCAGTCATGCTGATGGATGAACCTTTTATGGCACTTTTCAGCTCTGCTAAAGTAACTTCCTGGCTGTATCCCAATTCAGGGTCTACAGCCTTAAAGTACACAGCCTTAACGGTCCTCAAGGGCCGCGTACTCGAAGATCGCTACGGCCAGAAGTGCGAGGCTTGTAGGCTTGTGAAATGGGACGGTCTAGCCTCGGTCGCACTGACCAGGTTGCCTAGCAACCGTGATACCAACCGCTGGAAACGTGTCATACAGCTTTGTTTGACAGAAATGAATGAGGGATAACGTATTTTGTTCATTTGTTTCTACGTGAGCTCTGTGTGATTTAATGACCAGAGGACTGTAAAACATGATTGTTGGGCTTCATTTCTGTGCTGAACAGTCATTTTAAGATTAGCTAGTAAATAACAATTAGCTAATGTTGTTCATGAGACTAAAGTCATCTCACTTTGGTAATGTAAATATAATATGGCCAATATTATAGTTAATATATTAATTATTATTAGTTATTACAGCAGTGAGCTTGAACTCTGTGTCAAAGATTCAAGTTGCATTTATTTATATGTCCTATCACCTTAAATCTTCACTCAAAGACAAGTATCTTTGACAGTGTATCTATAGATGTATTATATATGAGACAAATATTCTTTTAGTATGTTGGCATTACTAAATTTGGCTCAATGCTTACATATATGTGTAAAAAGAAAATGTACGAGCTGTAATAACTGTTGCTGATAGAATGAAGAGTAGACCAATATATAAAATATTCCTTTATTAGGTGAAAAAATTATACCATGTGACATAACTGCTTTAAGTCATACAGAATAGATATCAGAGCCTTAAACAGGCTGACTTCTGCTAAATGGGTCAAACTG
>NW_005188987.1:8451-9887 GCF_000239375.1 Pundamilia nyererei
AAAAAAAAGTTCATTTACCTATTACTATCACACACTAAATCCGGTCGTTGGTACTTCCTGGCTTGTGTAGCCACTAGGTAACAAAAGATCAACACTTTCTGTTTTATTTGGTTCATTACAGTTACATGTGTTCAGTACATGTGTGTTATCAGTAAGTTCAGTTTTGCATATAAAGTTAAAGTTCTAAACTAAAAATCTTTTAACACTCTTTTCTTTGTCAGTCTGATGTATTTTTGCTTTTACACACCCATTCACCTTCGCCTGAGTTGTTGTATCGTTTAAGCTATGAAAATGTAAATAAATGTCACAGCTGTCGAGGCGAGCCGTGTGGTGTTGGAGGGAAAAGGACCCAAAGTGCAGGCAGTTGACTCATAATGCAAGTGACGTTTATTTACAAGTAATAGGGTGACAGAACTGGCAGTGAGAAATGACAAATGACTAAAGAAACCTAAACAACAAACCTGGGAACATAAGAAACCGGGTGCGGGGCAGAGAGATGCAGCGAGAGGAATGAAACACCATGGAACGCAGACGAACCAGACACAGGTAGGAGAACACACAGGTCTTAAATACAGACAGCAGTAATCAGGGGATGAGAGAGAGGAGGGCAACACACCTGGGAGAAATCAGAGCTGACGGGACAGGGGAAACGTAATCTGAACACACTCACATGAGAGGGGGACCTTCTCATGTGGTCAGAACCAGGCAGTGGAGCTTAAAGCTCCTCACCTGTCTCTAGCCAAAGTCCTTCAAAGAGCAGCTCTCCTCGTATCTATTTATTGAAAACTGTTATAATACAAAACAGAACACAAGCACCTCCCACCGTAAAACCCACAAAGGTTTGTGGGCATCAAGGCACTATATGTGTGTATGTGTAAGCACGTGCGTGCGTGCATGCATATGAGAATGTGTGTGTTGGGGGGGGCGTTTGTGTGACCTCCTGCTCGCCAAAAGGATCGTAAAAGGATCAGCAGGAAGCTTACAACACAAGTCACAGCTCTATCAGATAGGATGTATCTGTAATAAAACCTCACCCCAGCACCAGAGTGGCTGGAGAGATGGTCAGAGACTATGGAATGTCTTTGATCCTATAGTTTGAACCTAGACTTTGTTAAATGTCATCATTGGGTTTCTTAAATTTTACTTAACAATGGGGATATTGAATTCTATAAGGCAAAGCATAAATATCTGTGTCTGAGTCTTCTATCAAAAGTTATAGCTATCTTTATGAAGTTGTACAAAAACGCCTTCTTTCGCCAGGACAGTGCATTTCTCGCTATTACATGCATTTGAATGGGGAACTCGCCCAAAACACAGTATAGGTTTTCATTATGTGAATAACTTTAAAATCTTACCTCAAACTAGAGATGGACCGATCCGATATTACGTATCGGTATCGGTCCGATACTGACCTAAATTACTGGATCGGATATCGG
>NW_005188988.1:0-1571 GCF_000239375.1 Pundamilia nyererei
AGAGAGTATGAGAGTGTAAATTGGACTCGAGGGATGCTGTTTAAAGTCTGCTTGCTTCTACGTTGCATTCACAGGCACCCTCAGGGTGTTTTTGGCATTGACTTTACTGTTTCTGGAATTTTCTTCCTACATCCTGTCCGGCATTCCTGTCTCGAATCCCGTTGCCAAGCCAATAACACACACACACACACACACACACAGCCTTGAAAAACACAGTGTTGGTTTAGCGGCCACACGGACACTCCGCCTGTCTGGCTTCATCTTTGAAGCGACACAAAAGAGGGTTCGAAGAACAACGCCCTCCCCGGAAGCTGAGGAGCCCTGGTTTCCATGGTTACACTGATGGCGCTTGTGTGCAGTTTGTGTGAAGTTGGTGTGTGTGTATATATGTGCGAGGATGGAGGTAGGCGAGAGTGAGAAAGCGAGGTGTGAAAAACTGGATGAGCAGAGATGAAGGTCGAAGTGATCAGCTCGGCCGCTGTCGTCAGCGGCGAACAAAACACACGGGGGGGGGGGAGAGCAAAACACATCAGCCGTTCCAAAGGTCGTCGTTTTGTTTACCGGGCAGTAAAACTTTTACCCTGCTATTGTGGAGGTCAGTGAAGTGTGCCCGATACGCTCTTCTCTGAGCTTTTGCTGCAAGACTTGTGGGGATGAGAGTGTATTTTTTCTGGCGGAGTTTGAGCGATTGAGGTGGTTGCATAACATGCCATCAAAACTGGAGCTGAAACTATCAGCCAGTTATTTGCTCAGTCAACACAAAGATTTATTAGCACCTGCTGTATTTTTGACAATTTGATGTTCTTAGTCATTTTTCCTACTCACTGGAATACAATCATGAGCTGTGGGAAAATGAGATTTTCTTTTTTAAGAATGTGCTTTAAGATGACGTTTATCTAACGTGGACTGCAGGGAGAGAGAGCGCGGGAGTGGGATATTTTGAGGACTTGACTGCTTGCTGCTTGCTTAAGCCCGACTTTAAACACTAATTAGAGGGAGAGGCAGGACCGCTAGTGTCGGATGTAATTGACTGAACCTAGTTGAGATTGTATACAGAGGAAAGTGTGTGTGTGTGTGTGTGTGTGTGTGTAAGTACAGCTGACAGAAACCACACAGATTGCAGGAGCCTAAATTGAGGGACTCGTCTATTGATGTGCTGGCTGTTTGTCACTTCTCTCTCCTCTAATCTGAACTTTCATATAAAACCTGCTCATTAAAGACCTTTCGTGAACATACGTGTTGTTTTTTTAATGCAGTCCGTACATAGAAAGCACAGTTCTCAGGATAACATGTTGTGTGGGAGGACTTAATCTGTGTGGCCTGCAGTGCTGGATTTGCATAGCTCTTTTTAATAGATTTTTTTCAGCAAAGACACGAAACTCTCGCTTCCGCCCCCAGCAGCAGAACTTCCACTAAGGGTTTTGTGATTTGTATATACTCATTTAAAAGACGTGATTTGTCTTTCATTCGCTGACATGTGATGTAACGCCTTCAGAGGCAGATGCTGGGTAAATTTAACTTCCTCTTAATAGATCAGTAGTCAGCTTGCTGTGATCGTTTGTCATGCAGTT
>NW_005188988.1:3127-4425 GCF_000239375.1 Pundamilia nyererei
TGCTCGGGAACGAATTAATTTCGTAAGTCAGGGTTCCACTGTAATGATTAAATGCAGAGTCCTATATAAACACATAGGGAGTTAAAAAGAAAGTCGCCAGCAGTTTAAGCCTATTGCAGCGCATAATTAAGCGAGTTGAGTAACTGATCGTTTTAAGCTTTTTATTTAAGACAGACAGCAAAAAAAACCAAACATACTTTCTATGTTTTCCGACTCTTATTTCGCAGCTGAGCTCAAGTGGTCATTCGAGGAACTGCAGTTTTCTGCACTCTAGTATTAATATCTAGGTTAATTGCCTCTATAATGTTAAGTAAAACTGTTAAAGCGAATAACCAAAAATGGCAATATGGATCCATTTAGTGTTTTAGTAACCGCTGCTGGGCGCTACCACTGAGCACACTTTACCCACTCATCTATTATCAGGAAGCTTTCATTTGAGACGCTGTTTTTGTGTAATTTAAGGGTGGGAATCGTATTAAACTCGAAAGTATTTTATCACATAATGCTGCCCAAGATGACGAGAGTATCAGGAATGTTTTGCAAGGCAGTCACATTGCAGTTTGTTGCAATATCTGTTTAAGAGTGAGGCGAGGAAAGCAAACAGCAGCCCAAGGAAAGGAAATGAAGGTAGAGAGCAGCGATTGGAGGGCGTGCAACAAAGGCCCCGTCGGTACTCCTCAACCTGGGAAATTGCCACGGTTTCGTTTTTTTAACGCACAGGCCATCAGGGTAAATGAGCATTAGCTTTCTTAATGCCAGCACATTAAGAAAGTGTATGAACATGGGGTACATGTTCATATACCCCATTGTTTAAATGTCAGATAATCATGAACTGGTAAAAGGAAAAAACTGTCAGGCAGCACTCCGGTGTAAGCGTCTGCAGTCAAGTTGGATCAGCAGCACACTGTTGTATTGATCGTGGAGGTAATAAATAATCAGTGGCGTCAGTGTATCACGCAATTAACGGCGCTCTGTTTCACTGAAACCTTTGTGACACCAGCCAAACAACGACGCCACTGTCCCCGACAGCCAAGGCCACTGTGGCCCAGGTCAGGGGTGGAACCTGAACCCTTACTGCGTGGGTGTGTGGGTGGTTTGGTCACTGCCTGGCGATTGGGTCCCGTGGGATACTGGATGGAGACTCTACAATGTCACATTCCATTTCGCTCTCCATTCTGCCGAAGGTTCACCACCCCGGCCGGACAATGAGCCGAGGCGCCGCGCCCTGCCGGGGGCGGGGGGGAAATGACTCGTTGTGCACCCTGAAATAACCCCCCTTCCCAAAGCACAAGGTCCTC
>NW_005188988.1:5868-6948 GCF_000239375.1 Pundamilia nyererei
GTATGGCTTCGACTCACATCTGCATGTTCTGCTTTGTGAGAGCCAAATTTAAAAGCAAAGCCCTCTGACACCTTTTTCATGTTCTATATTTACTCCTCCCTTCCTCTTGGTGCATTTTCTTATAACCACATCAACCGCTGTGTATGTGTGCATATTTGTACGTGAGAGGTCAGACTTGGTTTGTTGGGCTCGTGCGGCACTCAGGTCCGCAGGGGTGGAGGGTCAAGGACAGGAAGACTGGCTGAGGAGATAAAACCGTGTTGATTTGCGATGGAACAAACCATCTGGCTGTTTTGATGCAACTGTGAGTTTAAAACTGAGGACTGAAGGGTGGACGAACAACAAAAACCTCTCGAGCAAAGCCAGAACCTTCACTTTAACATTTTCAAAGACGCTGAAGTGAAGTCTAGGCCCCTCTGGTATCTTATCAGTGCGTGTACCCCTGCTGTGTTGACTGACATTACCGTTCTGTGTTCAGGACTTCCCCCAAAGAGTTCATCGTAACGGGAACCCTCTGTAAAACCTTTCTTTGCTATCTTTTGTACAGCTAGTTTGTCCCATCCTCAAATGGAAGTGGGGGGGACAGTAGGGTGCTTTGTTCAGCTCTCCGCTTGCCTCCCAGCTGGTTTAATGATCCAGCTTGAAACCCAACACCCCTATCCCGCCTGAGAGAGTGGTGCGCTCCATACACTCAAGAGGGCAAAACTTGTGCCGTGGTTAAAAAGGAACCAGGTTTGCATCAAACATTAATTAAGTCTGCCCTTGAGGCTGTTAATCTGTTAGAAACTACACATGGCAATCACAAGGAGCCGGGAGGTCAGCAGTTTGTCGCGTCACTGTGTAACCACGATGCCTGGCAGCGTGTCATTTTAGTGCTTATTAGTTATGCTGATCAAAGAGGCCAAACTCATGGGAGAGCTTCCCCCACTCTTAGTAAAACGACAGGGGGTATGAAGCAATCAGCAAAAAGATGAAAGCGTGACCGCTTTAAATGACATCTGCATTCAGAGCCCATCTGAGTGTGACAGGTTGCAGTTGATGATTTGCAGGACTTGAGTTTTATTGGATGTCGTCAGCAGT
>NW_005188988.1:8614-9865 GCF_000239375.1 Pundamilia nyererei
TTTTTTTTTAAGCTGCTTGAGTAACTATTGCCTACTTAACGTCAGCTAACATCGAATATAACGTTTGCTTCTACAGAAATATGAGCACGAAACCATAAGATTGCTGCGGTAGTTTGCAGTTTCATCCCTTGTCTCGTGTGCCAGTTTAAGTTTCTTTCATATCTAAATAAAGCTTATAGATAAGAGAGCTTCATTTTCAGCATCATCTCCTCCCCATGTGATTTTCTTTTTTTTTAAGTGCTGCCTGTTGTTCACTCAGAGGCCTGTGAGTTGAACTTTGCCATCATGCCTTATCTCATGGTTATCACAGCTTCCTGAGGAAAGACAGAAACAAGTCTTAAAGAGGGCCACACAAATCTGGGTTGGGGGATCTGCTAAAAAAGCTCGATAAGAAACCTCTAAAAGCTGCTGCGTTGTGAGGCAGCCGTGTGACTCAGAAGTGTGGTTTTGGAATATTAAAATGGGACCTCGTATTGTCTCGGAGTTATTGGTATTCAAAGCAAGATAGAAGCTGCTCACTCGCACACACGAGCCGCCCGGAAGAAGGTGTGTGAGAGTGAAAACCAGCCGGCAGCAGCTGGGAAGCAGGTTTTATTTTTTCTTTCTTTTTTTAGAGATTTCTCTAGATGCAAACAAATATTACTCAACTACCTTCCTACTAACAAAAAATGGTTTGGCTTTGTGCGGACTGCCCAGTGTTACTTAACCGAGTGTTGATGCTGCTTCAGTAACAGCGGCTACAAGTGGTTTAATAACTACTAGATTCTGTGAAGTAACGTGTTATTTTATCACGTTTAAAAGTCAGCTTATGGTCAGTTCGATCGCTTATCAGAAATTATGTCAGTGTTTTATTGCTGGAAATCACAATACGACGTCACAGCTGCTGGGAATAACCCTGGTATCATGGGATTTATCAGTCCCACCTCTGTGTTGTACAAACTTAGCATGTTTGTCAGGTTTTCCTATTTGCCCTCCTTTCTTCCTTCTTTTTTTCAGCACAGGTAAAAGTATAAAATAAAAGACAAACAAACAAGAAAAATGAGGCTTTCATGGAAATGGTTTCCACAGCCTTCCTATATGTGTGCAGCTTTTCCATGATTCCTGATTTCTATGCTGTGTGCACACTGCAGGTGACAGACTGATGCAGTGGATAAGCACAGTTGCCTGCATTGCCACATAGCCATCATACATGAACATAGGAACACGTGACTGCAGACTGAAGAGTTTGGATCTGCAGCCAGTTGCTTCTAC
>NW_005188989.1:0-1279 GCF_000239375.1 Pundamilia nyererei
TTACAGAATAACCAAAAATATTCTGCATGCTGTCTGTAAATTTATGTCAAGACTGACTTTGAACCTATAGTTTGAACTAAATTCAACATAAATGGATAACAGTCTCACTTATCTGATTTACTTTTGCAGACATCATTGAGGATCCAGTGTTCTCACTGTGCACTGAAAAAAAGGGACTGGCCATCTCTTGGATTTATATTAGCATCTTGCGTGTATTTAACACAAGTACCTCATGTTTTAAGGTTAGGTGTAACTATTTAGTGTAGAAACTACATGATATGCAGAGAAGGTACATTAATTTGTTCATATCACGTTCAAGTGAAGTAAGACAATAATGAAGCAATGTCAAATCTCGCGATATCGCACGTAATTTCATCTTGCGTTCTTTTGATCGTGGGTGAGGACTGCCGCCATCTCAGTAACGTCGTGCTGCCCGCCACTACTTTTTTGGTAAGTTGCTGCCTGCCACTACTTTTTTTTTGGTATATATGTTGATTTTCTGAATGAATATTTTCAAAATTACACCCAAATGTGGTTTAATGTATAGTGTGTCACCATGTAACGTTAACGTTAAATAAAGAATTGGCGCGTTTTCATTTGAATTTTTTTTTTGACAAGGAGCCGTTAAGTTGCAATTAACTTAACTCTAACATTGTTTGGTCTTGAATTTCAATTAGTTTGCAAAATGACTGTTCAGTTACATTATTCAACAGTGTGTATTGCACCGTGGTGAGATTTTGGCTACGTCCACGCATACACGGGTATTTTTGAAAACGGAGATTTTCCGTTTTCGTTTTAAAAAATAATCCCGTCCACACATAAAGGCAGAAATGAAGGAAAACGCTATTATGAACATCCCAAAGCAGCAGGTGGCGATATATGCCTAACCGTGCAGAAATGTTGGCCAATCAGAAGTCTAGAAGCCTCGGTGGGAAAAAGTAAACAAAGCTGGGGCATAGAAGCGGAACCAAGTCGTATGTGTGGAGGGACAGAAACTGTGTGTATATGTAAGCATTTAAGCACTGCAGAGAGTAGAATTAACAGTATTGTAGAAATTCATTTCACCGAAACAATAACGTGGCGCACAGTGTGACGTCAAAAAATGCGCACACCTTTGACTCTAGTCCACACCTAAATGCAAAAACGGAGTTTTCAAAAATATCCACCAATCTTCGTTTTCAGTGACCAAAAACGCCGTTTACGTGTGGATGAAAGGTGCAAACGCATAGAAAAATCTGCGTTTTCAAAAATACCCGGGTACGTGTGGACGTAGCCTTTG
>NW_005188989.1:2453-4019 GCF_000239375.1 Pundamilia nyererei
TTTTTTGGTAGAACTTCATCACTTAAGCGACTGTCTCTCAAAATCTCATGCTGAAGGTGTTCTAGTGGACATTTTTAAGAAGAACAACCTTCAAGTTGACAGAGCTGTCATAGAGGAAATCACTACTTCTCTGTGGTTAGCAAATCCTCTAAATAAGGCCATAGAAAAGGGTGGGCCATTGAGTTCTTCATATCAACGTAATCAATATTACAAGGAAAATTTTAATGTTGTTGAACCAGTTGAATATATTTTAGATGTGAAAGAAAACAAAACATTGCAGTATATTCCCATCCTAGAATCCCTGCGAGTGCTGCTGAGTAGGAAAGATATTGTGGACAAGATAGTTAGAATTCATGAAACACGAAGGGAGACTTTGATAGGAAAAGAAATATTGTACAGGTCTTATAAGGATGGTCTGCATTGTAAGGAAAATACTTTGTTTTCAGGGGAAGAGCTAAGTTTATCCATAACTTTGTACGCTGATGACTTTGAGGTCTGTAACCCTTTGGGCACCTCCCGCAAAACTCACAAACTTTGTGCTGTGTACTGGGTACTGAATAATCTACCCCCAGATTCTCATTCTAATTTATCCTCAATTTTCCTGTGCATTTTGTGCAAAACTGACAACGTAAAATCATTTGGGTATGACAAGGTATTAGAGCCCCTATTACACGACCTAAGGTCTTTGGAAGTTGATGGAATTTTTGTCCCTCAACTGGACAAATCTCTGAAGAGGACAGTGCAGATTATTGCTGCTGACAATTTAGGAGCACATGGAATAGCAGGCTTTGTTGAGAACTTTACAGGCCCCTTCATTTGTCGTTTTTGTACAGCAACTGCTTCAGACATTCAATCACATGAGGTCAGGTCAGGAACTTTCATTCTCAGAACAAAAGAAACACATGAAACCAATGTCAGAGCAGCCATAGATAGTGGCACTAGCTATTTTGGAGTTAAAAGAGGCTGTCCTTTTACTGGAGCACTTTCTCAGTTTCATGTTGTCAGTGGCTACCCTCCTGACATTGCCCATGATCTCTTTGAAGGCATTGTGCCTGTTGAAATAGCACATTGCCTCAAGTTACTGATATCAAAGAAGTATATCTCCTTGGATGATATAAACAATTCCATATTGCATTTCCCATACAAGTGGACAGACAAAACCAATAAGCCTCATACTTTGCCACAAAATCTTTCAAGCAGGAAAACCATAGGGGGCAATGCCCATGAAAACTGGTGCTTGTTAAGACTACTCCCATTTCTGATAGGCCCCAAAATCCCTGAACATGAGCCAGTATGGCAGGTCTTGTTGGATCTAAAACAGATTGTTGAGCTAGTGGTTTCTCCAGTTCACAGTGAAGAGTCTATTGCTTACCTTGAGAGCAAAATTTCAGATCATCGACAAAGGTATCAAGAGGTGTTTCCTAACAACAAATTGCTGCCTAAACACCACTACATAGAGCATTACCCACAACTAATTCAGCTTTTTGGGCCTCTCGTGGGACTTTGGACCATTAGATTTGAGGCTAAGCACAGTTTCTTTAAAAAGATTATGAAACACACCAGTTG
>NW_005188989.1:5919-7026 GCF_000239375.1 Pundamilia nyererei
GGTAATCAGGTTGTTAGTTTTTAACTGTTGCAAATCGGCAACGCCTGCCTCGAGAGGATTAACTAGTTGTGTCATAGATGTGTTAATGTGTAAAGGTAGTCCATATGGAAAAGATATATATAAATATTCTAAAGTTTGTATCTGTCTTGTGTGAAACTTGTATGAAAAGCATACATGAGAGAAAACAGATATAAGATCCCTTGAAAAATTATATAAATGAAACTTTTGGATACTTACTAAAATAATATATGAAAGTGGCCACTTTCATGAGTAAATCATATAAGCCTTATGTGATTTACTATATCAAGCAAGCCAAATCTGATGCAAGTCTTTAATAAGTTTTTTCTATTTCTTTTTTATATGGGAGTGCTTGACTTTATTAGGATGTGTGTCCATATATTGCATAGCAGAGTCCAGATGAAGAATTATGCTCTATACCAGCCATTATTTTAAAAATAATTTCACGTTGTTTCAGATAAACACAGAGTTCAAATGCATCACAACCATGACTTTACAGTCAAGGTTTCTGTCGCAGCTTGACTATTTCTCCTAAAGTCTCCTGAAAGTGTTTGCAACGCAATCAGGGGAGCAGGGCAGGAAGATAAAGGATGTAACTGCCATGATGACAGTAAGAACTTTTAAATTATTTAACTACAAAGTGTATATGCATTGCATTAGGTCAGTAAAAGATTTATACGTTGCATCCTTTACAAAGCTCAACTTTTACTTGTGAGTACCAATTCTACTGAAAGGACCCTATCATTTTAGTCATGCATTTAGTGTCCCACTGTGAAAAATTGATCTTTTTTATATGATCTGGAAACTATTTAGTCCACTCCCTAAAAATCATGTCAAACTTTTGAAAATTGTTTTGCTGGTGTTGCATGTTGATGACTGGTTCAAAAACACTGTCTTTGATCACTTTCTTCTATGCTACTGAAAATTTATCTATTTTTTTTCTTTGTTATAATTCTTAAGGATGACATTGATGCTCGAAGGGAGTCCCTCATCAAAGGACTGTGCTTCTATCTGAATGAAAATCCTGACATCTTGGTGCAGGAGTACATGGTGAGTGTTTTATGAGTAGATTGTGGCTTTGCAACGTTT
>NW_005188989.1:8493-9865 GCF_000239375.1 Pundamilia nyererei
GTGCGATATGTTATAAAGCTTACATTGAAAAATGTGTACTTGATACTAGAATATAATAACACATTGTTAAACGAAAATAACGTGTAGTATTTAAGTGACCAATTAGTGTTGGGTAAAAGTTACTCAATAGTGTTGGATTAAAGTGAGAAAATTATGAAAGAATAAAATATTCCAAGACTTCAAATTACTTCAACAGAACATGTCTCATTCACATTTTATCAAGACAAAATTTATAGGTTTATTGAAAGCGAATAACTTGTGTTAATTTAACACAATTTTTTCATTTGCTGCCAAAGCATCTGTGTGCAACAAATGTCCACCATTGAATCAAGTAAATCCAACAACATATTTTTTTCAGTGTGAGGAGTCTGCCCCCTCACATATACTAATGTGCCACAAACGGGTTGGGGGATTCTCATCGGATGAGAATTCCTCAAAATCGGCGTCCTCCTCAACACAATCCTCTGTCTCAAACACATTCACTTCTATGTCACTTTCACTGTCAAAGACTTGTGCCAAAATTTCATTGACAGTAAATCTGTTCCCAGAGGAATTTTTTTTAGAGAACATAGAGATTGCACAGTACACCGTGCACCAAGACTAATGATTTAAATAGAAGGGGGTCATGGAAGCTTTTATAAGTTTGCTCCTCCCTTATCTTGCATAGGCTGTTAATGTCATTGTGAGAAAATCCTACCTACCCGCCACTGCATGAGAAATATCTGTTCTAATTCTGCAGGTGTGAGTATAGTAGGTCACACACACACACAGATAAGATAAAACTTTATTAATCCCTCGGGTGGGTTCCTCTGGGAAATTTGGTTTCCAAAAGCACAGCACCGACAGAAGTTACAGAGTTACAGAATATTATATATATATATATACACATATATAAATAAAATATATAAAGGGGATAAATAGAATAAATAGGAATAAAAATAAAAATACAAGTGAATTGCACATTACCTAATAACCTAATTGTAACCCTGACATTAAAACCACATTTTGAGCCTCAAAAATGCCTTCAAACACATGGCGATGGGCCCCATAATTATTTGATCCTTAGGGGGTACCACACATATCCAAAAAACACTGGAAAAAAATACTGATGGATGAATGTAGTCAATGTGATTGAAAATGTGCATTGGACAAGTGATGTATTAACCAGCAGGGTGAGCTGAAGCACCAGGAATAAACTGTAATCAAATCACTTTTATTGTCACATCACATGTGCAGGTACATTGGTACAGCACATGTGAGTGAAATTCTTGTGTGCGAGCTTCACAAGCAACAGAGTTGTGCAAAATACAATAATGTAAACAAGCAAAGTACAAGAATGGCTACATCTGAAACTAATAAATATATGTACAAT